>NC_046612.1:789030-1089030 GCF_900324465.2 Anabas testudineus | reverse complement strand
GTGTGTGTGAGCTCAAGGCGAGCCGGCAACAAGAACTGCATCAATATGTGAGTAAGTGTGTGTGAGATAGAGAAAAGCACGGCTCCAGCTAATTGAATCACACCAACAGCAACAGACATTTTTTAATCTGATCTGAAAATTGTTTCTCCTCTCTTTTCTCGCATCATTAATTTGCTTCTAAAAGCAGCATCTATTAGTCGCTATATGCTCTTAATACATCTCTCCCTGCGCTGCACTGTGGAAACAAACATTAACTTAATAGAAAGAAATACGAGTAGAGTAAAGCCTCTTCACAGCTGATCGCAGCATTATTTCCAGGATTCTTCCACAAACAGACTTTACTGTTCCGTTAAACCTTTGTTTCTCATCTCTTGACTTCTTCTTCTGTCGTCTGTTTATGAGGCAGTATCTGAGGCTGAGTGTGTGCTGTATGAGAAGCTGTGGCTAATCTGGCAGACAGAGAGTTCAGCCGGGCTCCAAAGATAAAAATCGTGCTGCCTCCCAATAATGACTCATTCAAGCGGCAGGGATTCAGAGAGTCCCGAGCTTCAGCCTGACAACCTCAGAGAAAGCGGAAAAGAGAAGAGGGGGATGTGAGAAAACGTAAGCACGATACAGAGAGAGAGAGAGAGAGAGAGAGAGGAGAGGTGGGGGGTAGCTTCTCACTCATTGTTTAATGGCTCAGACAAAACACCCCCCTCCCCCCCTCAGGGCTGAGCAGTGGGGCTGTGGAGATCCTGAGCGAGCGAACCTCCAACCAGCCACAGAGGAGAGCATTCCTCCGGTTTCCATGGTAACTGAACCCTCAGCTGGGGAGGCGAGCGAGAGAACAAGCCAAAAGGATGTACTGTATAGGAAAGGCAGGGGAGGGGGTGTGTTTGACACTAGCCATAATTTTGATTATCCCCCTCCCACCAGACTCATGTCTACAGGCAGAGCCCCCACCTCCCCCCCACCCCTTTCTGAATGTTGCTTGAGATGATGCCCCGTGTGGCACCGTGGAACAGCAACTTCCAAAGAAGATAAAAAAGGATATAAAGCAAAGAGAGTCTGCTGTTAAGGCCTGAAAAAGCCGAGAGCAACAAAGAACTAATGACAGAGAGAAGAGAGAAGAGACGGAGAACAACAGTAGTGAAGTGAATCCATAGAATCCAAGAGCTAGTGCGGCGGGGCTGGACCGGCTGACATGGAAACAATCAAACTCTGAACAATGCACAATATAGTCCTTCTGCTTGTGCTCGGAGTTTAACAGTGTGACACTTTTCTAGAAAAGTTCTGTCTGTAGTTACTGGAACAAATTCATGAAAGCGAAGCTGCATATTTTTCCATCTCATCATTCGGACAGACAATATGTTTCTGGTAACGTTTGTGCAGAATCCATTGAGTCGCGTCGCTGGTTTCGTGTTTCTGATGTCTTGTTCTCCCTGTATGCAAATGATGGGTCATAAATATGTTGTGTGTTGTTTTACATTTAATGCAGCAAATGACACAAACCCACAAAAATCTTCCTTGTGAATCCACTCACACACACACGGGGGTATACATATGCATAGAAACGCAGAGAGAGTGATGGGAGCGTTACCACCTGCAACCTGCTGATAATGAAGCTGTATTTCAGCCACCTAAAGGCAGCCATCTGTGCAGGGGCTCTCCCTGCTGCCTCCACTCCCCGCACCACACACCCACACACACACACACACACACGCTTCTGTAGTGGGGCCGAGGGACTTTATAGTCTTTAGGATGTTTCACGTCAATAACATGACACTTTCATTATAACACAACAGGGAGACACACACACACACACACACTCACAGCTATTAGAGGTTACAGACAAATAAAAATGAATGATGTCATCATCTTCCCGCTGTCGATGTGCTCACAGTTGGGGATTATGTCAGAGTGATTCCTGTGCACTGTAACATGTTCACTTTGGTCCACACACACAGACACACAGTTATTATCCCAAAGCACTTTACAGTTTTGCTTGTAATTGACCCTTTGACTCTCCCACCGACACACACACAAAGCAGGACGTTTTGACATGTAGCAGCACGAGCAGCATGTGGTAAAACTGTCCTATTTGTTCTTACAGTCACGGTTTTCATAAGTCACATACTCCATGTCTCTAGCTCGGCAGCCCCCCTTTGCTCCAATAATGTGACCCGATGCTGTTGATTTTGGGGACTGCTACATACCTGTTGTGACTATTGTCAGATGCTGCTGGAGTCTCAATGTGGGAGACTGAGGTGAGAATCCTAGCTGTGACCTACCTTAGGCTTAGCCTGCCGTTGAACCTTGTATGTCGCTTTGGATAAAAGCGTCTGATCAATGACTAAATGTTCATATTAAGATGCTGCTTTAGTCGTGTTGAACCTTTCAGTGAGTGTTTATCTGGCAGGAGAATTTCTTTTTTAAAGGAGCCATTTATATTAGTTTTAAATGACTGTCTTTAATTTAAAACTCTACAACTGAACCTTATTATTAAAAATGTGTTTATGTTGTGAGCCCGGCCTATCAACCAATCACTGTCCTCAATAACAGACTTTTTAAACTCCTAATAAGATATTACAGTGAAACACAACTGGATGGTTGACAGATATACACACTGATCATAGAGCAGCAGTGTGACACGGGTTCCCCACAACGTGCGTCCAGAGGGCAGATCTGAGAGGCTGAGAAGTGAAAACAGACAGAGGAGAGAAAAGGCTGCAGGCTCACGGCGTTCACCGAGAAGGAAAACAGTGGCTATTGTCACATGAGAAGAGATGAAACCATGACAACCGTCCCCGCTAGCCGGCCAACACAACAGAAAATGAGCGCTGCACGGAGCCTGGGAAACCAGTGGAAAAGAGGAGTTCTTCAACCCCCCCGTCCTCACACATACACATACACGAAAACAGCCTGACTGGGCTAATTGTTCAGAGTCAGCACAGCTCCGGCCACCACACACACCACGCACGCTTTGTTCCAACTGCAGCCTCATAATAAAACAGAGATGTTCAAACAGACATTCACCACTTCACTCTGTTTATTACTTTGCTTTTTTTAATTGGTGATTAAATGATTTTACTTTGTCGGCTTTTGTTCAATGAAAAACTCAGTAAAGTATTAATAAACTAAATGTTGTGATTTCTCATGTTATTGGATGACAGTAGTAAAAAGATTAAATACAGCCACAATAGGCACAATAGTAAACCTGTGTTACATCAGTGCTGAGCGAACTGCATCTAAATCATTAGATTCATGTCGGACAACCCAGGAACAAGCTCCAGTGGTCCACTCCCACAGAGGTTCCCTGTGTTTCACACATACAGTAACAAAGAGCGTGGGCTCTACCCTTGTGGAGGAGGGTTAATGATATACGGGTTTCCCTGTCTGCCAGCTCAGCACCGCAGCCTTCAATCCGTAACAGTCTTCAGCTGCCTCCCCACATCAACACACAGCTCTGAACACGGCTCCTCCGTCTCTACATGCATATGCACTTAACCACATTCACACGCTGCACAAACACTCACCGGGTCGAGAACACAGAGAACATCAGTGGTGTCAGGACATTTCTACTACTCTATGCTCCAAGCATATGTGCAAACACAAGACAGAGACACATCAGGGAAAGAACTAGAAATGATAAAGACGACGGAGGCTGACTGTTGCGTCTCCTCACGTCACCTTCATCTGGTCCAAAAAGTGTCAACAACATACAGTCTGGGCCTGAAATAAGTCTCCATAGCAGCAGGTGGCGGTGGTGCAGATTTACAAACCATGAAGAAGGCAGAGTTTTCTAGTCGAGGTGTGTCTGATAACCTGCTGCATGTCTGTTTCTCAGCCAATCAGAGTGGTCTCTCCCACCGACAGGGACCATGGATTCAACACGCTGAATCCTCCTGATGGGGGAACAGCTAGTGCCAACTGTGGGGAACACACTGTAAACACTGGGCGACATCTCATTCACAGTTGGAGAAACCTAAAGGAAACCTACAGATGATGACGAGTTGAACCCAGACAACGTGACATCAACACCTGGTTATTTTACAGCAGGTCGTCCACACTCAGAGTCATGAATCCTAAAAATCTACTCAGTTGAATCCACTACAGATCCTTTCATTCATTCCATATTCACCCCTCGTGCAGCAGCTCACTTCTGTCCTGAACATGACCCTGACCGTCCCTAATCCAACCAAAGTGCTCAAAGCTAATTAAAAAGCTGAATGCATGTTTCATGTTGACACTTGGACGACACCGACTGTTCCGTCCAGTCTGACCAATGGATCTGTTCAGAGAGGTGAAGAGTCGAGGGCTAAAACCTGATCTAGTTCACGGTCAGTGCACAGCTTTATCTTTATGTCCTGTTGGAAATCTTCCAGCCCTGGCTCTGAGCTTTCCTCTTGCAGTTATCGTTTGAAGCATCGCTCCAGTTGAACTTTCCAGACTTTTCTGGAACAGCAGCAGCAGCACAGCCACAAAGGGAGGGACGGATGTGACGGGTTGGCACAGGAGCCGTGGAGGAATCTCTGTTATCCTACAGGCAAAGCAGAGTGACGGAGTGGAAACAGTGTGATGACCTTTAGTCCTGCTCAGATTCACTTCCTTTAATCAATCCTGTTATAGAACAAAGCAAATGATCTGAGTCAAACGCACGCTAACGCAGCCTCAGTCCATTTGCTTAATAGAAGTCGTGTGTGATTAATGCACCAGCAATACAGGCTATTACAATCCAACTTTAACCACCTGCTAATTGGTTGGTTATGAATTATTCAGCGAATCAGCAGATAGCTTCTACCTGCCGGAGCTGGAGGAAGCCTCCTTCATTTCAGATGGTGGGGAACCGTGTACCACAGACTGCAGAGACAAACCACCGACCACAGAGACAAACCACCGACCACAGAGACAAACCACCGACCACAGAGACAAACCACCGACCACAGAGACAAACCACCGACCACAGAGACAAACCACAGACCACAGAGACAAACCACCGACCACAGAGACAAACCACCGACCACAGAGACAAACCACCGACCACAGAGACAAACCACCGACCACAGAGACAAACCACCGACCACAGAGACAAACCACCGACCACAGAGACAAACCACCGACCACAGAGACAAACCACCGACCACAGAGACAAACCACCGACCACAGAGACAAACCACCGACCACAGAGACAAACCACCGACCACAGAGACAAACCACCGACCACAGAGACAAACCACCGACCACAGAGACAAACCACCGACCACAGAGACAAACCACCGACCACAGAGACAAACCACAGACCACAGAGACAAACCACCGACCACAGAGACAAACCACCGACCACAGAGACAAACCACAGACCACAGAGACAAACCACCGACCACAGAGACAAACCACCGACCACAGAGACAAACCACAGACCACAGAGACAAACCACCGACTACAGAGACAAACCACCGACCACAGAGACAAACCACAGACCACAGAGACAAACCACCGACCACAGAGACAAACCACCGACCACAGAGACAAACCACCGACCACAGAGACAAACCACCGACCACAGAGACAAACCACCGACCACAGAGACAAACCACCGACCACAGAGACAAACCACCGACCACAGAGACAAACCACCGACCACAGAGACAAACCACCGACCACAGAGACAAACCACCGACCACAGAGACAAACCACAGACCACAGAGACAAACCACCGACCACAGAGACAAACCACCGACCACAGAGACAAACCACCGACCACAGAGACAAACCACCGACCACAGAGACAAACCACCGACCACAGAGACAAACCACCGACCACAGAGACAAACCACAGACCACAGAGACAAACCACCGACCACAGAGACAAACCACCGACCACAGAGACAAACCACCGACCACAGAGACAAACCACAGACCACAGAGACAAACCACAGACCACAGAGACAAACCACCGACCACAGAGACAAACCACAGACCACAGAGACAAACCACCGACCACAGAGACAAACCACCGACCACAGAGACAAACCACAGACCACAGAGACAAACCACCGACCACAGAGACAAACCAAAGTGAGCTGAGAGACAGAAACGCAAACTGCAAAATGAGCCCACAGTTGGTTTAACGCCTTCCTAACGTTACCGCAAGGAGGACGATGTTCTGCAGGACAGTTTGACTGCATTCACTTTATCACGGCGTCCAGGAGACACTGGGAACGGAGGGGTGGTTACGGCACTAATTACCGTTACATCACAACAGATTCATATCAGTCACTGTAGTTTTTCATGGGATTCATTAATGTAGGAATTATTCTCTCCGTCAGACTCCACCCAGGATCAACTTCAACACCTCAACAGATGCAGTAATCCACTACTGTCCCTGCTACTTATGGACGATTACAAACATCTTCCTGCAGAGTGTAATGAAATGTAACTGCAGCCCCAGTCAAACCTGAACACACATCAGGAGATGACTCTCTGGGCTCCTTTCTTCTCAGTTCAGCAGTCCCAAAGATCAACCTGGTGATTTCATGCTGTGACATCAGGATTATGAAACCATCCAGAAAGTCCAACTGGACTCAGCTCACTGCACCACTGGAGCAGATGTGGAGAAACGTGTGATGCAGCTGCAGTATATCTGTAGGTATACAGTACAGTGTGTGTGTGTGTGTGTGTGTGTGTTAACCGGACTGAGCCTCTCCTGCAGAGAGCAGCCTCAGCACAGCGGCCCGTGTCACAGATGGACGCTAGAACGGAATCAGAGTCGATAAAAATCACAAGGGCCCATGATCATGGAGCCCTCTCTGCCTGACAACAAGGATTAAAGGCGCACCACCACCGCCAGCATCATCATCACGACCATCAGCATCATCACCCTGACAGCAGCGTCTCCGTCTGCGTTCGGCAGAAACGCATCCGACAGCAGCACCGCAATTATCACGCATTTCTCCGCATCGGCCCATTGAGAGCACGCACGTAAAAACTCGATGTCAGCGATGCTGAGGAGAGTCCCGACATCAGGGAGCCTCCACCGGGGTTTCACTAACCTGTCTGTCCTTTGCCCAGCGTCTTCTCCAGGCGGTACGGTCCTACATAGTTGGCGTAATGCCCGCTGTTGGCGTCCTTTCCCGACGATGTCATGTTGAGGCGTGAGACGACTCAGAGCGACGCTTCCTTCCTGCGGGAGTCCGAGTGGACGCGTGTCTGGAGCGAAAAGCGCAAATCCGCGGCGCAGTGAGTTCGCCTCGGTCGGCGTTCCCGTCAGTTCGCCTGCTGCTCGCTGCAATGTTCGTCTCCCGCGCGTGCGTGCGTGCGTGCGTGTGCTCGCGTATGTCTCCACGTCCTGGCCTCCGCCCGTCTCGTCCTCAGTGCGGCTCAGACTGCGGGTTTGAACCTGGGTGTCATGGTGCTGGTGCCGGAGGCGCGGTGAGCTGCAGCCCGTTGGGTGTGATCTGCTGATGGGACAGCTCCTGCTGCTGCCGCCCGTCTCCCGCCGTCAGCACACCGTGCACCTGAGCCGACACATCCGGTGCTCCCTTTCAAAAGAAAATAAACATAAAAACTGATCTTTGTAGTTTGCGACGAACGGATGATGATCGTGACTTTAAAACTGTTTTAACAAACTACTCTCATAACGTGCCAGTGATCTACCTGATGAGTTAATATTTCTTTTAATAGAAAATGTACATAACAGCACCACTGTTATGTGGTTTATATAACCTAAAGTTGATATTCAGCTGCCCACTGCGTAATATAAAGAAATCCTAGTAGTAAAGAGAGAAGTGAAGTAGCAAATCATTTTTTAACACATGAAGATTTAATAACAATTTCCTCAAGGGGAAAAATAAAGTACATCATTATCATCATTATTATTATTATTATTAATAACAATTACGTTCCTGATTATTTATCATTTGTGTGTATACTTATAGCAATCTTCTTACATTTACATTTCATTTGCATACAATAGTATGAAACTTTCACATTTCATCAATGCACAGTGCTACATTTCAATCCATCCAACATCCCAACACCTTCTCTGAGAGGCAGACATCAGGACAGGTGTGAAGTGAAACCAACCTGGAGGATAAATCTGTCCACAGACTGATGCATCTACTACTACTATTAATTCATTAATTAACAAGATAGAAGTTCAGGACTCAACTTCCACTGACTGAGAATCTTCACCAACAGACCTTTGCAACTAGACTACTGTAGTATTTCTCTAACTCTAACTTGTCATTGTGATTATTACTATTCACACGTTTACACACGTTATAATTACTGTAGATGAGCGAACACATGCTGACTGGTTTTATTTTGAAAGTCCACTCCGTCAAACTTCCGCTATGTTTCCAGCTTGATGCACCTGCTTTAATTAGAGAACACGCATGCGCACAGAGCTTGCATGGCAGGAGATTGGTGATTGAATTCGGGTCGAGGTGACAGACTTCAAAATAAAAGTCTGACCCAGGATGCTTTAATAATACTATAAATTGATAATCGATGGATCACCTTCATCGTCAATATGTCTGCTCTTGTAGTTCCTAACAGTCAGTTATTAAAGGTAAGAATGATTATTTGTCAGGTGTGTCGGGGGTGGGGGTGGGGGTGGACACGCTGGGACACTTTCACTTGATTAAATCTGCAGTTGGTGACAACGACCATCTATCTGTCCCATCACTCCTTCACAACAAAAGCCTTTTGACCCCGCAGCTCAGTGGCAGATGGACCCCTTCACCCCCACCCCTCCTCCTCCTCCTCCTCCCCCTGCCTCCCTCCTCCTTAGCCACCCCCCCAACCCACTCACAGCCTCATGTCAAATCCCTAACAAAGACAAAGGGGGGGCTCCACTCTACCACATCGAACCTGGTCGCCATGGGACAGCTTTCCCCCTAATGACTTCCTGTTAATTAATGTAACAGCCCCCTCCCACCTCATCCTCTGTCAGCGATGCAGGAGGAGGCGAGGACCCCCCCTCACAGATCAATCCTGACTTTCCTCTCTGACTGGTTTGCTGTCTGATCCCCCGGTGGCTGTGAGGCTGTTTGACAGCTGCAGGCTGAAAACTGCAGCGTTCTAATCACCTCCATGTGGAATAATCTGCTCTAATCAGAAACTCCGAGGAGACCGGGGAGAAGTCTCAGTACTTCTGAAGTAATGCTAATAAAATGTGTCAAAGTAGCATCCACATGAAACCAGGACCCGAGGTTTCATCACACCGACTGCCCTGGTTTGTCCTTCGCACCTGAACATGGGTTCAATATGAACGATACTGTCAATCACAGTTTTTCTTAAATGAACGACTTCGTATTCCTCCACTGAGCGAAGCTGCCACGAGCTGTTCTCTGTCGGGGCAACAGAACGCTGCCTCCTCGGTCTTGGGTCCAGTTTCCAGTTGCAGTGGAGTCTCCTGAGTCTCCTGTGACTCGTTTTTAGATGTTTTAACCCATGAGAACCCACACCCGTTACATTAGGTTTGTTCCATATCCCACATCATTTTCCCTTCAGTAGAAACAGGTCTGGGATTAAAAGGCTGCTGAGGCTTTAGCGTGGACTCTAAGAAAACACTGATGAACAACATGATCCTGCTGTGTCACATAAATAACGGCTGGTTTGGTCTTTTTTTGGACGGTGGAAGTTCTGAACTCTGAGCTAAAGCTCTTTTTTTGTGACTCTGCCGCAGTCCCATTTATAAGAATGATGATCATTTCAATGTGAAGTTCTGCTGCTATAAAAGAGGTCTGATGGGGTTTTAGAGGCTCTCTCTTTGTCGCTTGTTCTTTTTCCGTCTCTCCCTGCCAACGTAATGAGCTGTGTCTGAGGAAGACATTAGCACCAGAGAAAAAAGACTCACTAAAACAAGAGGACACACACTCAGAAGCTGTGTTTGTCACAAGTCGGACCGAGGTTTCTATCTGACAGTTCTGTGGATCTGCCTCTTCATTCTACCTTTTTCCCGTGTTTGTCTGCAGCTAAACATGTGCTACACATTTCTGCCGCACCAGATGAAGACGGGGAAATAAATATTGAAGCAATGGGCCACAGAATGCACCCTTCACTTCACAATTCATTTCAGGAGAAAGGAGCTTAGCCTGCAGTCTATTTCTGCATTAGTCAGCTCTATTGTGGCTGTCCTGCCAGCGGAGCAGGATAATGCAGACGCACACACTCACAGTGCGCTGACATATTTCCAACCAAAGAGGCCAAATGTGAAAAAGTATCTCTGCTATCGGCTGCTTCACGGACAAGATCACCGGCCTCTAAATGTTTGTTTGTCAGTAACATGTCAGTGGTTCTCTGATGAATCCGGGACACAGAGCGAACACTGAATCTTCTTTTATCTGAGAAAAACAGATGACTCTGAGTTTACTTCCCCTGAAACCGTCACTGTTGTGTTTTCACACGAGCCCCATGTGCTGAGGTGTTTCTAATTAATGCTCCATGGCTCATTTCCGACCAATTACAGCTTGTTTAATTAGTATTTTCATTTCAGAGCAGATTCAGAGGCTTTCAGATGACGGCTGGAACAGCGTGATGCATTTCACTGCAGTAAAAGCAAAGTACACTAACGTGCATTTAACCTAAGTATACAAAAAAAAGTACACATTAATATGCACTAATGTCTGCCATTTAGAATCGCGAGTCCCACGCGCCTCGAGATGTTCAGAGCTTCACGGTCAGTGAGTGTAAAAGACTCACATACTGTATGATATAGTATGTATATAAGTACTGTACATGTGTGTTTTCTTAGGGCATTTCTTGGCACTCGTTATAGATTTTTTTTCCAGTATTGTTATTTTTTCTCAAAATACTAATTTCACCATAAACATTTAAAGAAACTTCACTGGCTGCATTTAGTCAGATATCTGACAGGAAATTTAATGTTTTAATAACTCTTCTGTTCTTCTCCACATCCAGATTTTGTTTTTCATTATTTTCTTTTGTGTAATTCAAATCAAGAGGATAAAAACCAGTTGACTGAGTCGTTCATCATCAGCTCTACACTCACTTTTTCTCATTAACTCTTAAATAAAATAGAAGAAGACTTTATCCCTCTGCCCTGGGACCGCGTGTTCGAAGACGTGAGGTGCAGAAATACTAAACTTGTTCATCTGGGACTCTCTGGACAGTTGTACAGAAGAAGCTCGAAGGAGAACAACTGAAAAGAATTGAAAAGAAAGTCTATTGTTCCTGGCTGCAGATTAACAAGAGCTCTTCCACAGACAAATTGTTAGTAATTAAGTGGGGGTGCAGTGAGATGCAGTAATTATAAAACTGCTAATTTAGCGTGTTGCTCTGTAAGTTCATTTAGATTACAGCACTGCAATTAAATTGGTAAAAGACTGTCATTACTAACACTGCTCGCAACGCATCTACTTTCCTGTTTGTCTGTCAGAGACACTTTGCTTCTTATTATACTGCAGCGATTATTAAAAGAACCAGTTTAGATTCATGTGGAATTGATGTAGACAAACAGTCTCAGCTACGTTTATTGTGGGAACATATGGCTTTTTTCTGCAGGGATATTGTTGTCAAACTATTTTCCTGCTCGTAAAAGCTCCTTTCAGCCAAAGACTAGTTATGATGTCACGTTTACATATCCACCTGCTCACTGGAGACTAAAGGTGAGCACAGAGAAAATTCCCTCATTCATCAGATGAAGGTGAAACAGCCCTGGAGTGCTGAACCGAGCTACTGCATTGTTCCGCATGATGAAGATCGAACTTGGACAATAATAAAAAACACACTCACTTGCATTGTTCAGTTTTACACAGACATAATATACTTGTGGAAACTCTGTGTGGACTCCTGCATAAAATGTCCTCCAATGTCCAGTTTCAGGTTTAAATCCACCTCCTGTCCTGGTCTGTGCTCTAATAGGTGGAAAACTCCTTTTATTCCCTCTAACTAAAAATAAATAAAATAAAATAAAATAAAATAAAAACGGTTTTATGTCATCAGTTGTTGAACATTATCTGAACAGAGCAGCAGACATCAAACTCACTGAGCGCCACCTACAGGCATTAAACTGTAACACATGCCGAGCTGCAGTACAAATCTGATCACATCACATCCCATCAGCCATGGTCAATTTCCAGTTGGTGTTTTTAATACAACTTCCAGTAATTAGTCAGTTCACGCTGCCGTGAGTCAGACCGTCTGCATTAATCACAGAAATGAAACATTTCTGTGTTTCACTCACACACTGACAGCTGCAAACGAAAGTCCAGTTTTGTCTGTTCTTTGTTTGATCAGGGTTTTGAAGAGCAAACATCACAGTAACTGGACAAACTGGGACACAGACCTACAAGTCTTACACGTCTTTTGTGCACGTTGTGTGTTCAGTAAGACTCTGCCATCAAGTGGTTCCACTGCAGAACCGCGTTCAAGTCAAGCACAGTGACGTCTGCTGCTGGGTCGTGTCTCCACCACTTCTCCACCTTCCACGTTTCTGTAGCTACAGTTCTACGTTAGTCCACGCTGGGGGGGATTCCAACTAGATGGAACTATTACCTACACCCGAGTATAATCTTAATGTTAACAGCTACTTAGTTGTTAATTAATTCTATTGTTTTATTGATTTGCATCATTTCAACATGATGTCCACCCTGAGCTGCAGCTGTGCCTGCTGATTGGTTGTAGTGATGCTGGAGCACCATCTTGTGGCTTCAGAGAAAATCACAGAATCACATCAGTCCTACATTTACTTTCAGAACCACGGAGGCTGCTCCCCGACAGACGTGGGCCTGGATCTCCCTTATTAAACCAATTACATGCAAACAGTTACACACTGATCCATCTGCAGCTCTTTGAGTCCACACACTTCATCGTTCTACAGGACCTCCCTAAATTAAACACTAAATACTAAATTAAATCTGTCAATTATGGTAGATGTGACTTCAGTTTGGTTTACTTTAGTGCTAATGTATGAATATGCAGCCCTTAATAAGAGGACTATCTGGAGCATCCATCCATCCCTCCTTAAGTATTACTGGTAGAATTTAATTCTAAACTGCTGGACTAAAAGAGAGATGAGTAAATAAAAATGAAATTAAACTCAATTAATTCTAAATAATTGACAGCCACAGGAGACGGCCTAATTACTCGTCCAACAGCTGCAGGTCATAGTTCTGTTTGAACAGTTAAACCGGCATTATTACGGATTTCTTTCTGAAACAAAAGCAGTGGAGCATGAGCAGCAGCATTTACATCTCCTCTGCTGTGAAAACCCCTCAGGGGGAGGAGGACACCTGGCCACAGTTTATTCTAAGAAGTTAACGTTAATGTTAAACTCAGGTCGATTCGGTTCTGTGCGGTTCTCAGGAAACCTGCTGCTGAAAAGATGTTTTTACTGTTAACTGTTAACAATGTGATCATGTTGCTGTTGTTTTCCCACTTCATCTGCTGCCCACCACAGTGCAGACATCTACAGACATAAATCTGTGCCTAAGTTCATGACCTTCTTCATCAACACATAAAAACAAAATAATTGTGAACGATGAACACGGTAAAACACAATCAGCCCCAAGACACTTGGTCTTCAGTAACCTGGTTTAGGTCTCCTTCTCTGGTTCCTGTAATCTGGGTAGGGAATCAGAGGAACCTGGGAGATTTCACCTGGAGATCAGATTTTTTATGACATCACATGTTGATCACATGCAGGTAGCAGCCCCCTCGTTTCAAAAATAAATCCAAGTGAAGCTGAACAGTGACTGTAGAAGGTGAAATGAGCTGGTTTCTTCATTGTATTTGTTCATTTCAGACAGAGATCGTCTTTCTGTCGGCTCTGACACAGACACACAGAGAAAGAGAGGAAGCAGCAACCAAAATAAGAGTAATCTGATTAATGATCTGCTGCATGGTTATGGGGATTACAGTAACTTTACTTTCATAAACTGGTTTATCTAAGTAATCAGATTACTTTAGTGTCTGTAAATGCCCTAAAGAGATAAGACAAGGCAATGAAATGAAATACTTTCAGAAAGTAAATGAAGTCCAGATAAAATACCACTTCATCAATACTCAAGTTTACATCGTCCAGAAGGACGTTAGTTAGAACAAGTAGTTAAACAATGATAAGAAACAGTAGAATACCAGTAGAAAACAAGGTAAGGATGCCGACTTAAGAGAATCTGGGTTCTATACAAAATAATAAGAGATAGATAGAAGATATGCACGTGTACAAGACGTAGTACTTGATAAAATACAGCAGTTCAAGTGTTTAAGCTGTAGATATCGGTACATGCACGATCATGCACATTTTCCAGGACTTACATTAAAGCAGTTGTGAGTGGAGTGACCTGTTAAAGTTGAAAACTTCACACATGCACACCCATGTACAAGTTGCTCTGTCCATATTTGAACAGTAAAGTCAACATGTTGACATTACATAAAGTGCAGCAGGTTACAGTTTTGAACGAGGCTATGTGCCGTTTGTTAAATGTATTCACACTTAATTTTTAATTGTTCTTTTATGTGTTTGAACATTATTATCACGTCTCCAGGGGCTCAGAGAGGAGTATTTAAGTATCTCAGGTCAGACACACTTGAGGTGAGTCGGCTTTGTCTCTTTACTAGGTTAAAAAACCTGTAATTTACTACGTTAAGACTTAACGGTGAGCAGATATTACCGTCATCGCTGATATTCCAGCTGATATTCCTGTAGTGGAGACCTGCCATGCTGCTTCTGCTGCTTCTGACGTTCATCACGGCTTCTGCAGCCGGTAACAAGCAAACACTCAGGATCATCTTCTAAACTGACAACAAAGACAAAAACACGTTTGACTTCTCTTTTCATGTTACAGACAATGAGAGAGACCAGATCCTTCAAATGTGCACAGCCAAAAACGTACTTCAGTACTGTAGTAGTTTGGGATGGTACCGGCTGGATGGGAACCGCTGCATGAGGTCCACCAGGACTCTGGCACCATTTGACACTGCAGAGGTGATAAAATACATCCAAGCACAGTTTCTGAAGTGTTAAATTTATTTATTTTTTTAATATAAAAAAAGGATAAAGGTGGAGATTTGGTTTATTCCATGATCTCTCTGGCAGCTTTGTTACCAATGAAATGAAACGGCAGCTACACCGTCTCCGCAGGGACCTAGGGACCCCACCTTGGGTTTGTGCAGGTTTGTTTTTGAGCGTGCAACAGGCTCTTTGTTGTCGCCTGTGGCCCACGTTGAGAGCATCAGTGGGTGTTTTCATCACTCCAGCCTCAGCAGTAATGGGTTCGTTGTTCTACAAAAGAAAGCAAAGAAAACACAACACTGATGCTTCCCTGGACGTGTGTTTCTCTCTAAGAAAGTTATCAGGAAACACTGGATAAATAAAGCAGTGTCTATGGTTTTTACAATATTCTATACTGTATTTTATTGATTTAACTTGTTTAATGGTGATAAAAAAAAGACTCATTCCTCTTATTTGTGTTTGTTTCAGATGTTCTGCACAAGAGAAGGTGGTCACCTGGTATCAATCAACAGTCAGGCGGACTATACCAAAGTACTGTGTTTGTTGGTTAAGGACCTGGCCTACAGAAATCTGTACTGGATTGGAGCCAGAAAACGACAGGTGAGCAGTTCTGGGTAGATATGGGATCTGACCAAACCTGGATCGCCAACCGGTCTAACGCAAAATGAACCTCGGTTGTTTCAGGGAGGGGAATGTCTTTATTTCTTTAATTACTGTTTCTACTGGTTTCTTTTTTTCCAAATCATAATTTACATCACTGTTAACCCGTTTTATTGAAAATAATCAGCATCTGTATTTATTAGTTTGTTAGATTAAGATTTTTTTAATCTGTAAAGTAACTGCAGCAGGTGAAATAGAGGAAACGTTAGTAAAGCAAAGTACCAGTAAACGGTAATTGTTAAGTAAAGCACTGAGTGACTTTCCACCACCATTCATGTGTGCACGCCTTCCTGTTTTCAGGGTAAGTATTACTGGATCAACGGAGGTGGACCTCTGACATTCACCCAGTGGGCCCCTGACAAGCCAAAAGGTTCTCAGGACGACTGTGTGGAGATGAACTTTGGTGGTGAGTTAAAGATGTTACAGAGCTTGTTAAGCATTTGGTACCTGATTCTCATTGTGTCCTTTGACAAAAAAAATATTATATGATATTATTATAATATTTTCACATTAGTGTAGCCATTTAATATGAGGTGAATATGTTCTTAATAACGTTACTGAATGTAAGAAGCTTCTTCTTATTATTATGTTCACTAATTAACTTTAGAACCAGAGATAATTTGGGAGGAAACTGTTCTGATCAGGAGCTGATTCACATCATCATTTAGTTTTTATTAATTACAGAAAAACCTTTCACCACAGTCTGACAGGTTACTGCTCATTTAGTTTGTCTGTGTTGGTGGTAAAAACAGGTTCACGCTGTTCACACACACCAACAAATAAACTGCAGTCAGCAGCACCATCGCAGTGCTGGCACATGTGTGGTGGCACATGCAGTTCTGTTTGCAGACTGGTTTATAACGGCTGCCTGACAAAATACAGCCAGTAGGATGAGGAAAAGGAGACAAATCGTGACCTCTTTATGTTTTGACACACCTGTGTTGTTCGTGTGCAGCTTCTGTCAACGTGATGATGTGTTTTTAATAAAAGAATACCCTCCTCTACTTTACGTACATATCTAAACTCACAGTAGGATGTGGTAACGATGGACTGAGCTGCACGAGGCTCTTGTGTTATAGAAATGTGAATAAGTTCATCTGAACCTGCTGTTTCTCTTTTCTTTTCAGCCTGGGGACTGTGGAACAACCAGGCGTGTTCAGAGAACAGGCTCTTTGTGTGTGAGAAGAGAGGGTGATGGTCTCGAGCTGATGGCAGAGATGATCCGCTGACTGTGACTTCATACTTCACTTATTAATAAACCTTGAGCATCAGAAAACCTGGGGGTTGTTTATTTGTGTTAATCAGTGTAAGGTCCCACCATCCTCCTAACAGGACTGACGCAGAGATGCAAAGTAACTAAGTACATTTATTCAAAGTGTTAGTACTGAATAGCAGTACAGTACTGTGCCAGAGTACTTTGACGTCTACTCCACACTTCAGAGACTTTTTAGTTTTTCTAAAGGGATTCACTAACTCAACACTAGCTTCTCTATCTGTGACGAGCTGAATGAGGATGTTTAAAGAAACATTTTACTGCCTATATCGTCACTGAGGAAAAAATACCAGACAAAAGGCAGCAGATGCACCACTCTGTACTTTCTGCTCCGTCTTCTTTTCTTATCTAGTCAGACCGGAGTGAAGCTGACTCTATAAGAATATAACTTTTCTCAGGGTCAGACTAGCTCTGTTCCCAGACAGCAGACTCTGTCCTTCAGTTGAACACCTCTTTAACTCCACACTCAAAGGTTTTTTTAATTCAAGTTCTCCCAGATTTTAGGAATCTTTTTTGTCAAAGTCGCCAACTTTTATTGACCACGATTGATTATTAATGTCAATAAAAGATGAAACATCCAAGGGAGTGAATACTTGTTGTAGGCACTGTGCCGCACTTGCAGTAAACCACTTCTTTAGCTTGTCACCTGCTTCTACTCTAAACCTGGAGGTTTTTCCTTCAACACTATGATCACTGTAATTCATTCAATCACTGATTTTAACTTTAGCATCTGGCATTATAATAATTAATATATTGTTTCAATTTGTGTTAAAATCATCTAACGTACAAAGACTGATCACAGGTGAGACACAGCAGCTGATATGAACCTTTATGTTCTCACAGCTGCTTCATTTATGATAAAACACCAGCATTAATTAGCATTAAGTAGTGAATTTCCCTCTGGTGAAACCATCTCTAACTATAACAGGTACTGGAGTTTACTATAGTCTTTTTAATTCTGACCAGTGGAACCAGATAATTAACACGTCTCTGTCCAGGGAACCGCTTTTCATTTTACGACAGTACCGGGCTGTTATACGGCAGCCGGTTGCCATAACGTTCAACAACATGGCAGATGCGTCGCAGTGTCCCGGTCCCGGTCCCGGTCCGGAGGAGGTTTTAATGGAAAACCAGGAGGGGTCAGGAGCGGGGAAAGGCAGCGAAGTACCGGGAGCAGCTGCCCGGGACAAACCCGTGTGTCTGATCGTGCTGGGAATGGCGGGCTCCGGGAAAACTACCTTCGTACAGGTCAGTTAGCAAGTGTGGCTAACAACAGCTAACTAACGTCAACAGCATGAGTTAGCATCTGCAGCCCAGAAACCGGCAAAAGAAGTCCGATAAATCTTCACATGGGGGAATTAGGAACATATCGTTCATCGTAGCAAGATGAATGAGAAATAAAAGGACGAATTTCATCCCTGCAATCCGCCCCTAACTAGCTAATCCTCACTATTAACTAGTTAGCTGGCTACGAGCAACAGATGTGTCCCTGAAACCAACGTTAACGTTAACTAGCTGGTTAGACTCCGTTAACTAATTACACCGTTAATTGTCAGCACAGTTACCTAGAGATCAGAATAGTTAAATGACGTCACATGCAGCCGTTCCGATGCTAAATGAGTGAAATATGAACTCCATACATGAATACAGGTGAGCAGGTACAGTCTGACGTCATCAGAGTTACGACGTTAATTAAAGGTTGATTACTGAGGTCACAGTAGTGCATCAGACTGTTTTAACACCCAAACACAAACACAAACAGGAACCTGGTGATGAAATTCAACCTTCCATCGTTTCCTCTTTGACGCCTCGGTCCTTCTCTAACTTTGAGATGTAAATTTACAAAAGACACGACCAGTGGATTTGTTCCGCGTCACACCTCTCAGGTGTACGGCAGATTTCAGTTTTCATCTGTGTTGTTTTCTCCAGAGGCTGACGGCTCATCTTCACTCTCTGAAAGCTCCACCATATGTCATCAACCTGGACCCCGCCGTTCACGAAGTCCCGTTTCCTGCAAACATCGGTGAGGACCAGTTTATTTTTGGGACGTCGAGTGATCTGAGGCTCATTGACATGGTCTGTTCTGTCCTGCAGACATCAGGGACACTGTGAACTACAAGGAGGTGATGAAGCAGTATGGCCTTGGACCGAACGGAGGCATCGTGACATCTCTCAACCTGTTCGCCACACGCTTCGATCAGGTCTGGATCAGACTAGATTAGTGCTCTGAATTAGACACATTTGTGATTAACAAACAACTTTGCTGTACAAACTCAGATTATTAACCTGAGTCTGTGTGTTCCTCAGGTGATGCAGTTCATAGAGAAGAAGCAGCAGAATCACCGGTTCGTATCAGAATGCATTTATACCGTATATAGTTGTTCACTGTTCTTGAAGCAGTTAAAATGAGCATAAACCACCAGGAGACATAAAATAGAAAAAGAAGTCATGCAGGCTCCATAAGTCATAAGTATTCAGTCTCACCTCTCCTGCTGTGTCTGATGACTTTTAACCCCTGCAGGTTTGTGCTGATTGACACCCCAGGTCAGATAGAAGTCTTCACTTGGTCGGCGTCTGGAACCATCATCACAGAGGCTCTGGTACGTCCGCTCACTGTCTGCTTGTCTTCACTCATAACATTTCTGAAAGGAAGCGTTTCTATTCTGTTCGTTTGGGTTTCAGGCGTCATCTTTTCCCTGTGTTGTCATCTACGTGATGGACACATCCCGCAGCGTCAGCCCTGTCACATTCATGTCCAACATGCTGTACGCCTGCAGGTACACACTGAGCTGAAGACAGAATGTGTTTGTTAAACATTTCCATGGATTTCATATAAGCCAGTGTAAAGACATTTAGTCGTTTCACAGTTCAAAGTGTGTAGATGTAATGTTAGTGCACTCTGAATGGGGCTTTAGTCTCAGCCAATGTTTCTTTCCTTCAGTATCCTCTATAAGACCAAGCTGCCCTTCATCGTCGTCATGAACAAAGTGAGTTGATGTTCATTTGTTGTCGTCTTTGGACCGTTTATATTATCTCTTGTGTTTTCCTGCTGCTCAGTTGTTTCTCATGCTGAAATTGGACCTTGTCCATGTGCAGACAGACATCATTGACCACAGCTTTGCAGTGGAATGGATGCAGGACTTTGAGGTTTTCCAGGATGCTCTGAACCAGGAGACCTCATATGTGAGCAACCTGACACGCTCCATGAGTCTGGTACTGGACGAGTTCTACACAAACCTGAGGGTAAGAGGGCTTCAACAGACCAGGGGCCTGTTTTGGTCGTCACGTGTTTCTCTTTGGGTTCATTTGTGCCTTGTTTTGTTTCTCATGCGTCTTGTTTTCCAGCTTTGTGGTCATTGCTTGTCTATTTTTGACCACGTGTATTTCCTTTCTTTTCCAAACTGGGTCCTGTCTAAAATAAATTGACCTGAGTATTGGGTTTATATCTGTGTCTGCAGGTGGTGGGGGTGTCTGCAGTGACAGGAAGTGGACTGGATGAGCTGTTTGCTCAGGTCGGGGATGCTGCTGAGGAGTATGACAGGTGAGAGGGTCAGGTTAGTGTTCTGCTCATCACTGTGTTAGTTTGGGACAAACTGAAGTTTTTCTCCTTCTTCAGGGAGTACCGCCCTGAATATGAAAGACTCCGCAAACAGCTGGTGAGTGAGTGAGTGAGTGAGTGAGTGTGTGTTTTCTGTGTTTCCTTTGTCTGTCTGTATGTTCGTGTTTTAACTGATGTCCATTTTATCAGGCCGACGCTCAGAGCAAGAAGCAGCAACAGCAACTGGAGCGGCTCAGGAAGGACCTGGGAGCTGTCGACCTGACGAACACACCTCCTTCAGGTACAGCTGAGTAATACTGAACTGAGTCATTTGATTCACTCTTGAATCATGTTACTTTCCAATCAAATAAAAAATAAACCTACAAATAAAAGTAGTGCATCGTGTGTGAATCTACCTGATGGGGGGTAAAAACAGACATTGAAGAAGGAATGGTATTTAATATGACTCACTTACATCAGGTCGATCCTCGAGCTGCTTATCAAGGCCAATATCTGATCTAACACCAGACCTTCTCTTATCCACTTCCATCTCTGATCAGGTCAACTTACTCTTTGTTTTATTTTTGTAATCAGCTCATTAACTTCCTGTTCACAGAGGACCCCAACATCGCCGGGCCCAGTGACCTCATCATGACACGTGGTAACCTTGACGATGGCGAGGAGGAGGAAGTGGACAGTGACACGGATGACATCGACCACAGCGGTGAGAAAAAGTCCAGCCAGGCGGTAACTACCACAGCTGGAGGCTGAAGTAGTATTGAAGTACTTTTAAAAGTAGTATTTGAAGAAGAAAGACCAAAGTGCAGTATCTGTATTTTGTCTGTGTAGTTATACTACTTTCTGGCTGCTTTGTGATCTATGAGAACTTGAAAGAAACAAACTTCATGACTGTATCAACCAAAGCTAGCTGCGAGAGAGCCACTGCTGACGAGGCTTTGAATTGATTTAATCTCGTTTTCTATTAATGAGAAAAAGGAATTCTGATGAACTGATGTTTAGGTATTAGAAAACTGAGGTCATGTAGTTCATCTGCTTTAAAAATTTAGACTCTAATGTTTTTAATAGGAGTTTAAAAAGGCACAACTGCATTTCTGTCGCAGTTTGCTGTTCTGTTGGAAAACCTCGTTATTGTTTCTCCACTGCTTCTGTAGTTACTAACGTCTGCCCGCAGAGGGCAGTAACTACTGTTAACAAAGAACAACTCGGTGAACGCGTACATCCAAACAGAAGCAAAGGTTTCGTATTTTAATCCAGTTCTAAAGTCTCAAATCGGAACTTTTTTTTTTTGGTCTTTCAGTAACAGAGGAGAGCAAAGAGCACGAGGCCTTTGGAAACTTCCTGAAGGAGAGGAAGGAGGTGGTTCAGGTCCGAAACAGAAAGTGTGCGATGCCCGAAGAACCATGAACTCTGACCTTCACAACTTGCTCCAGCCTCTGCCTGGAAACAAGGACAGAAGCAGAATAAAGAGGAGGGGACGGTTTCTTCCTGTGGGGTGCAGTCTATCACCTGGAACAGAAACTGTGGACATGTAGTAGATGGTTTTCCTCAGATGTTCAGCTATGAGGAAAAATCTAAATCCTGTGTGATCGGGTGACCTCTGACCCCATGACCTGGCTCAGTCAGTGAAGCTGCTCCTCAGTCTCACTTTCCCTGAAACAAAGTTCTATTTTTATATGAAGAAAGACTTGTGTTGTTCTTCGCTTGTGATTATCGTGAAAACACTGAGAAGATTTATGCAAAATAAAACAGAGCTTTTACTTTGAAGCTGGTTTTAATTTGTTTGTTTCCACCTGGAGAAAGAATCACCAAACCATCTCAGACCCTGCAGCCATGTTTTGTGCTCTTTGCATCTGTGTTTGCTGGTTTTGTCTCTTTGTGTCTTTGCATCTCTGACATCTCACCTTGAGACACGTTGAATCTCTTTGTAGATGTTTTGTCTGTGTTGTGTTGATATGTTGCAGGTGATTCATGAATTCATCCTTCTATGTATTAAACCAGTGATGCAAATATTCACTTTAGTCCCTACAGAGCTGTCACCTCTGCAACGAGTTGCTGACCTCATAGAATGATTCCAAAAGGTCCATTGGTTGTTTACGAGCTGTCGGTAGTTTCCCACGGTCTTCCTCAGCAGAGAAAGTTTGAATTCTTCGTTCGTTCTCCTGAGAGAAACGGCAGCAGTTGATTTCATTCATTTAATCACATTCTCTGCAACAGGACTGAAGCTGTATGTGGACGCCTGTTTGAAAAGTACATCAAAAGAAATAAAAGCATGATGGGAAGAAAAATAAGAACCACACACTTTATTAAATACAGTATTTGATCAGAAGAGCATGAGCAGCTGTTTGTTCTCTGGTGGTTCTGATCGTGCTGATCACTGTGCTGAGAGCAGCTCCTGATAGAAGCCGTGGTTGTGTTTGAGCAGCTCTCTCCTGTCGTTTTCATTCATGCGAGTCCTGTGTGAATGGGCTCAGATTCTCCGCCTGCCGACCATCTGCCAGCACGCTGCCAACCCGCTCTGTTCTGTCGCCTACGCGCTCGCTGAAATCCGGCAGCGTGGTCGGATTGAAGAGCAGCTGAGTCACTTTCCACTCACTTCTTTTATTCTGTGTGAAAAAGCTGCAGAAAAGACAGACGTGCCTTCATAATCTCACAATGTTCAATAAAAGGCTAAATGTATTTGGAAAGTCAGCATCTGAGTCTGTTGTGGACCTTTTAGAAATCTTAACACTTCAGTTTACCTTGTTTTCAGACAGTCAGGTTCTCCAACAGTTTGGATTTCATCTGTTGAATGGAAACTGTTCAGATGAGACAGTGCATAATGCATAAAGCTGATCTGTTTCCATCTACTGGGGAGAACATGCAGACTTCACACAGAAAGGCCCCAGCTGGTGAGAACCTTCCTTCTGTCACAGAGCTGCTACCTGCTGCACCACCAGTCACTGTGTATGATTATTTAAGTATTAGAGTTTTAATCCATCCCACTAACTCATAAATAACAAAGAAAAATCATGCATCCTGCTACAAAATTAAGAATTACTTTACTGCAGACGTACTGACCGCTGTGCATTAAAGAGGCGGTCAGTGCGTCAGTTTAGTTTCTGTTGTGTAGGCTCAGGTGAGCTTCTTATCATCTCTAAATGTCACAAACACAGTGGAACAGGATAATAAAACGTTTCAAATAGCTGGAGTTAACCTGTTTTATACATTAATGTGAGTGACCACATGCTACACACACACACGATCAGCACGGAAAACATTTAATTCTGACCACGACCGACGGGTTAGGGTTAGAGGTCAGAGCACACAGAGCATCATTTCATTTTTATTTCATTTTGAAGCATAGATTTGTGACCTTTTCACCTTTGTCAGTCTTTACAGTGTTTTTTACACAGTTGAGAATAATGTGCATAAAAACTGTTTACGTGCACAGCTCTTTATGCAAATGTAGCCTGCTCCTAATTTTAGGCTCAGCTGGATGAAGTCTGCAGATCTGGAAGTTCTGGAAATTTTGAATCAGTTCAGTGGGAAAAGTCTCTGTCAGGTGAGTTTCTGGAAGCCTCCGCCTGCAGCAGTGACTCACCTCCGTTGACATTCAGCCCACATTGCTGTCTGTCCTCCATCCTCCTCTGCCTGAAGCTCGCTCGCTCCTCCCTCACCCCCCCTCTCCATCCTCCTCGTCAGTGGGCTACAGACACGAGTAGAAACAGAAGCGCTGAGAGTCACGACGCCTTGCCGACACAAATAAAACACGACTGCTGGCTGAGAGTCAGGCTGCTCATTCAGATCGGAGCTTAGTAGGACACACACACACACACACACTCTGGTAAACTGGTCTAACTGGAAACATGAATCTCCAGCTCAGATTTGACTGTTTGTCTTTAACATATGTAACTTTCTAATTGAATCAGTTTCACTGCAGTAATACAATTAAAACACACCTGAAGCTGCAGCTGGTATTTTGCTCAAGGGCACCTCAGCAGGGATCATAATACCTGCAGTCAGGTGAGTCCTGATCTGATACCTGCACTCGCTGTTCACCCTGCTGTGTGAAGGGGACAATGGTGTACTATTAAAACCACTGTGTAGTAATACTCTGTTACAAGTAAAAGATCTGTATTCATAGTATAAAGTATTCAGAATAAAATACATACTTAAAGTACTAACAGTTGAAGTACCTTATGCAAAATAGCTTTTTTGAGAACAACTAATTTGGCGTTTATGTAGTGATGTAATCATTTTAACATGTTGTATTACACAGTATATGTCATGAATAATGCAGGAAGGAGACATACTCGATTAAAGGCTACTGAAGTGCAGCACTGGAGTACATATACTCCTCATATGCACTGTCAGTGACAGACTGAGAGTCTAAACCCATCATAAGAGAACCTCCAACTGATCAGCCTGTTAAAACACACACACACACACACACACACACACACCTGTGATGTCTTAGTGCCTTTGTTCAGTCTCACCTCAGAGTCTGATATCAACAACATGACTCATTCTTTCTCCTGGGCACACTGTGATGACATCGCTGTGTTGAGCTCAGTGCAGTGACCTCATCCTCTGTGACATCACTGCTTGGACTCAGAGGTGATGTCATCGCTTCCAGTTACTCTGCAGCTGTTTGTTTTGAGAGCAGAGTGCAGAACCAGCGCCCCACCCCCTTCTGTTCCTATCACACCCCTGTTCTGTTCTATTCCAACAGCTGTATCCTGCAGAAACTGAGCTCTTCAATAAAACATCAGGCTGCAGATTTGACTTAAAGCCACAGACACATGCACACACCCTCACCCCTACATTTAGAATAAATCTTTATTGGAGGCTTTGCAATGTACAACATTTCTATTAGACACACTTGGAAAAGAGAAAACTATGCAGACAGTTGTGTACATACGAATACGTGGACATGTCAGTGATACACAGACTGTACAACCACACTGACAATGTGGCTCAGAGCTCCCAGCTGATTGGCTGCAGGTGACATCATCATTTGGGAGGTGGGGGTTTCTCTTGCTTCTTGTTGCTGCTGCAGCCTCTCACTCACCTTCACACACACACACACACACACACACACACACACACACACACTGCAGCTGCATTACATCATCTGGTTCAGTGCATGATGGGAGCTGTAGTCTTCTGCTGACACAGCAGTAACAGAAGTAACCAATTACATTACAGGTATAAGGTACTTGTACTTTATTTAGTGTTTGTATTTGAAGCTACTTTCTTCTACATTTGAAATAAAAAAGTATTTTAGTTTTTAAACTAAATCAGATGTGGCTGAAGTACATATACTTTGTACAAATTAAAAAGTGTTTGCCTGAAGAAGTGCTCATTTCCCCATAGAAACAAAGTATTTGAACCAGTGCTGAACTTGATGCTGTTGATATTGTTAAATGTTTGAGTCCAGATTTATTCCACACGTCTCATAAATCAGTTTCTGCAGAATCCAACATGTTCAGTTTAATTCATGAACAGCAGAGAAAAACGTCTGAACAGTTACTGTGAAAAACTCAACCTTTAGTTAGAAATAAAAAAACAAATGCTAAAGCTGCACAGCAGAGAAAGGAGAAAATATTTATTCTGAGCTCATTTCACATGTGTACTGAAAAAGTCAAACTAACGTTTAAAATACTGTTCAGTTCTGCATCTAATGGATAAACTAGTAGAATAAACTAACACAACCAACTAAGAACAAGTCACTTTAAATTTGCACCTTTCAATCATCTTCTCACAACTTTTTATTAGCATGAAACATTTGCAGGACTGTGCAGCCTGCGTGGAGCTCCAAGTCTTTTCTCTTGTTTGATGTGTGAATGAAAAGCGACAGACAGGCGAGTTCGGCTGTCAACCAGAGCAACAGAAGGAGGCGTTAACACACAGACACACAGATCTGTGGTGTGTCTGTGTGTGTGTTGCAGTCAGGATGAGTAACAGCTCATTGTCAGCCCTTTAAATTTAGATCTGACATTTCCTCAGAAGCACATCAACCCAACAAACCAGATCAAACCGGATCGCGGCAGATCCAGTTCTTGATCAGGATCAACTTCTGTCTGTGTGGAGCTTCTCCCTGCACATAGTGCAGTGAAGTGACTTCAATAAAGGCGATCGGGTTTACACACAGTCCAGCAAACTGATCAAACTGATCAAACAGGGTCAGACGAAGATGACTGAGAAAACAACGAGTGAGTGAAACTGGTAGAAATAGAGAGAAGCTCATGGGGGAATTGTGGACCAGGTGTAGGGAATTAGGTCATTAGGACTGAACAGAACGTCTGAGGGCATCAGGTGGAGAAGAGGAAAAGACTGGAGGGAGGTGTCAGAGTGTCTGTTCACAGTCAAACATGCCTTAGAAACAGACCTTTGCTCTGAGTGGTTCTATAGAGATCTGTCCAGTTGAATTCTCTAACGTTACTAATGACCTGTAAATATATGTAAGCACCAGTTTTGGGGGATTAGTTTTCCTGCACATAAATCTAACAGATCCTGGTAGAAACCATGTGGTGTCAGTGTCTTTGTACCTCGATGTCAGCTGAACAGTAACAGATGATGGTTCTGATGTGACTGTGCTGAAGAGCTCGCTGTCAGCGAACAGGAGGATTCCTCTGAAATAAACCTCCACTGCTCTGAACCCACACCTCCTCCCCCTCCTTCACCTCCTCCCCCTCCTTCACCTCCTCCCCCTCCTTCACCTCCTCCTCTAGCTGCCCTGCTGAACCAATCACAGCTCAGCATCCCTGCCAGCCAATCAGATAGCAGCTGGGTGATGTCATGCAGCAGGCTGCCGTTGGGTGCTGATGCTGCTGAGCCGAGCCGCAGATCTTCAGTCTGAACACAGAGAACAGAGACGGAGCATCACTGCAGGGTGAGTCCAACCTGCACACACACTTCCACACTTTTATTCATGTTTGCTGCTCTTTTGTGTTTTCCTATAGTTTCCTGCATGTTTGCAGCTCAGATGGCTGCAGCCTCGTTTCAGAACAAAAAACAGAAACGTGAACAGATGAAGTAGGCTTCACTCCTCTGCTTCAGCATCCTCTTTATCGTTGTCATCTGTTTCTGTCTCTGATGCATCGTTTTCTGGATCTTTCCTTTTTTCTTTCTGAGTAGTTTAGTGTTGGAGCTTCGTGCTCGACTCTCTGCAGAAGCTGATGCGCTCACTGGCAACAATGACATCATCGTTTACTCCCTGCACACACACACACACACACACACACACACACACACACACACACACACACACACACACACACACACACACACACAATTTTTGTTTGCATTATTCCTTTTAACATATTTGATTAAAACACATCGCTCTGACTACAGATTTGTGGTTTCCAGTGTTTTTCTGTAGGAAAATTGTAAATATTAAAGTGAACATTTGTTGCTTTTATCTCTTTGTGTTTTGAGGCTCTTCAGACCGAACAAAGTTAAAGGGTCTGTTTGGTTTGGTTGTGAACATGGACAATTGTTCTGAATGATAAATGAAAATGTGCTTGAACTGTAAATGGGAAATAATCCTAAGCTGCAGCTCTGCTGTTTATGGACACCAACAGGCAGATTTAGTTTTTCTTCTATGTAAATGTGAATTTCCATTTTATGCACTAACTGTGTTTGTGATTTCAAAGTTCGTAGCAGCTTCTGCTGTTAAAATCTGATTACATTGTTTTTTTGTGCAGCTGCAGCTTCACTCTGATGGACTAGTCTAAATTCCTGCAGCGTGTCGTGTCTCTGTGTTTGGCGATGATGCAGCCTTCACACTTTCGATGGGATATTTTAATCTCTTTGGCTGCTAAATCAATGACAGCTCATACTTAGATCTGCACAAATGAGTCACTGTTTTTAAAAAGCACAAACAAGCTGGTCAAATCTGTGTCATTAGCAAAATCTGACCTTTGAAGCAAAAAGCCAGTTCTGTACAGGAATGCAGATCCTGTTAGTGACATGTGGAGCTAATCTGTGTGTGCATGAATACATGGAATATTTTTTCATCATCAAATGTTTACAAAAAGATACTTGGTTACAGTTCATTCTATTAGAGATAGACTTAAACAAAGGAAAACACATGTTTAAAGGTTCAGATGTTTGGACTCTATGTTCCTCTCAGTTTTTGACAGAGACCACTTGAGGCCTTTTGTGACCTGAGCTCAGTTTTCCAGGCAGGTTTTCCTCCAAGTTTGTTTGTGAGCGTTTGTCCCTTCATGAGCTGCTCAAGTTCCTGTGAGAGGTGCTTCAACATGCCACTACCTGAGCAGCATTACAGGGCAAACACGATCCTGAAAACTGCTGTTTCAGCTCAGCGTTTCCTCTGCAGGTGAAACAGTAAATAGACTCATGTGTCCGTGTCTGTCTCTGTCCTCAGGAACAGACTCTACCTCACCACAGTGTCTTTGAAAGAAAATAGCAGCAGCAGCAGCAGGATGACTCTTGCAGGTAAAACCTGTGTTTTCTGTGTTTTTCTGGCTGATTCTTTTTTCTGTCTTCTGAGATGTGAATTAGTTCTGAATTCTGGCTCAGCTTCTGTGTTTCTCTGTTCCAGCGTATAGAGAGAAGATGAGAGAGCTCCCCCTGCTGTCTCTCTTCTGCTCCTGCATCCGTCCTGAACCCAGAGACGACACAGACGACAAAAAGGAAGGTGAGCGACACTCTAACTAACATCAGCCTCAGTTCAGTCTTCATCTGGGAAACAATAGTTCGGATTCATTGCTATTTCTTGAGCTTTTAACTGCAAACCACAGTCTCCTCAGTGGATGCCATTTGCTCAGCTGTCAGGCAGATGGCTTTGTAATAAGTACTGAAGTAATGCAGGATTTAACACATGAAGTAATGCATTATTCATGGTGTCATGAATCCCTGATGCTCACATGAACAGTTTATCAAGTCACTGTGACTTTTCAGTTAAACGTGGGACTAAATGTCTTACAATTCAAACTTAGAGTAAACAGGTTTTTTTGTAATTACCTAAAAATATTTATTTAGTTTAGTCTTTTCAAATGGAAATCTACAAATGCTTTTAAAGGACAGAAGTTACTATGAACTTTAAACTCGTAGAATATATTTTTATTTGCTTATAAGTTGAGGCACAACTGCAGCACACACATAGTTAATGAAATCACAGCCAGTTTATTGTGGTGATGATAACAACTGTAAGATCTCACTGAAAACATCAGAAATCCAGTATTGGACCTTCATTTGTCTATTAAATAAATATCAGACCAGTGTAGATGCACGTCTTCATCACCTTTTCTAACTGTGATGCACCAAGTTAAATTCTGCACATGTAAATGTGTCATAAATTACAATCTATTAACAAATACCTCTGCAGTAACATAAAGTATATGAACTTCAAGCTCTAGCAGTCCAACATTTCCACTGGATTATATGACATGTTGTAGCCTGCAGGAGATGAATTCTGCTGAGTTTGGTGATTTGAATTTTCTCTTCCACTTTCAGCTAAAGCATTCCAAAAACTGTTTTACAGTGTGACTCAGACAGTTTTTAAAATTCATAATGTTAATGAGATTAATGAGCCCATCCCAACATACAATGAATGAGAGAAAAAGAGAATACTGAAGCACCAATTCACATTTAGTCATTTGACAGACTAAATGTAAACTTTCTATTTTAACAAACTGTTTTCTGCAGGTGACATTAATTTTGGTTTGTGGTTACCTCATGGTTTCTTGTTATTCTTGCAGCTGGCATGGTGGACTTGAACTTGTGCAACATCCGGGACATGGAGGTGATTGAGTTGAGCAAGCGGGCGAGCGGCCAGGCTTTCGAGGTCATCCTGAAACCACCCACCTTTGACGGTGGCCCAGAGCTGAGGGCAACCACACCACCTCGACCAAAACCATCACTGGAAGAGATTCAGAAGAAACTAAATGCTGCTGAGGAGAGGAGGAAGGTGTGTGAGGATCAGCAGATTTTAGACTGTGCTTTGTTTTGTCATAACAAAAAACTCCAATGATGAGTAAAGTCAGGAGGACTCATGTCTGTCCAAAATGTTACAACAATCCATCCATTTTGACCTATTTCAACATGGATCAAAAAGTAGTGGCCCAAAAACTGATTCCTGTGGAACTATTTTACAGGGTTTAGAGATTTTGTATTTATTGAAACAAACATCTTTCAAACAATTCAGGAAAATTACAGCCACCACATCTTCTCTTGAACAGATCAAATTGTTAGCATAGAGTCTATATTCAAATCTGATTGGAAAAGGTTTAGTTTTAATTGGTGTTGAAGTAGCAAGTAACAAAGTGTTGTTTGGACATCTTATAGTGGTCACTTCAGATATGATGCCATAAAATTAAACCACAAAAAACTGAAGCTGACATTCTCTCATTCTAGTGACATAAATTTATTGACTTCTGTTTTCTAAAATCAAAAATAATTTTATGTGAATGAAAACAGGTAGGAACTCATTGTAACATCTCCCTCTAGTGGCAGGAGGCAGAGCTGCTGAAACACCTGGCTGAGAGGAGGGAGCATGAGCGGGAAGTTGCTCAGAAAGCTCTGACCAGAGAGTGTCAGGAGCACCGTGCCGACGCTCACAAGGAGCAGCGACAGATGCATCTGAATGTCTCACAGGAGCAGCTGCAGGAGGAGGTGAGGACACGGGGCTCAGTCTAACGATTGATTTGGTACATGATTCAGAATCTGTTTCTCAGAAATTAATGAATTGCTGATAGAGTTTGTGTTGTTTGTGTTTTTCAGGACAAACACAGTGTCGAGGTGAGGATGAAATGGAAGAGGAAAGGGGATTCAGGGGTATTGAAACAAAATGTACAGGCAGTGAGACAATAACAGATTTAAACCTGTGTTTCAATAAAAGACTTTGTTTGTTGAAATCAACTGGAAACAATTATGTCCATAAATAGCCGCACCATCCTCACTCTTCTGCTCTCTATTTCCAGGTGTCTTGACGGCCTGATCACAACACAAGCTGAACTTTATTTGCAAGCCAATTTGGAGGGCCGATGAGCTGAAGGTTGATGTGCCGGGAACCCGGCGCTGCTCCAACTGGGAGACTTAAAGGACGACTCTGAAAAAAGAGACAAGAAGAAGAGGAGGCCATGTAGGACTGACGATGACTCCGACTGCTCGGCCTCTTTTAAGCAACCTGAACTCTTTTTAATGACATAAAATCTTTATAGCGAGAACAACTTGTGAAACAGAGGGACGCTGCACACATCATTAGATGGTTCACAGGGGTTTAACTGTGCTTTGTTTCCATGCCAACAGTGCCAATGCGTTTGTGTAGGTGTGACTGTGCATCAAATCGTCTTCACAAGTCAGAAAGACTGTACCCAACCAACCCCCCTAAAAAACTCATGCAGACCCAGCAGCAACCTGAACAACCCAAAGTAACTGTTACCTGGATGGAGCAACATAAGACTGGAGTACCCCCACCTGCTGTCAGCATTAGATATGGAGAAGTCTGTGCAGCCGGACAGTTAAAGTCATTCTATTTAGTGAGACAGCATGAAGGTTAGATCAGGAAAGTCGGGCTCTGTAGTGACTTGTAGCAGCAGGAACATGAAAGGTGGCTCTTCTCCCCTCTTGGCCAAAGCCAATAAAATTAAATCTGAATCGTCCTGAGATCAATCGAAGACCAAAGATTGTTATAGTTCACGTTAGTGGCTGAAAGTGAAAAGAGTCACAGTCAAAACACCAGCGAGATCCAAGATAAGTTCACGACAATTCTGGGTGAAAAAAGAGACAATTCTGGGTCATAGTAAGTGTACGTCAAATCATCAATAAGATCCTGGACAAACCTGATTTGAAACAAGGTCAAAACACTGATACAAGTCTGACCAAAACCAAGCCTGGGTCAAAACAGAGATGCTATATTTAATAAAAATAAAAACATTTTTTGACAAGGATGTCACAAGGACGGATGTTAAGTTGAGACAAAAGACTCAAGAAACAAGTAAAAACCAAATCCAGACCAAGACAAGCCCAATGCCGGTGAATGAAAACCCCTTGGTGCTTGAGGACTATAGCTCTGTTTTCATAGCCGGCAGATTTTATGTTTCCAATTTTATATTTGGATTTCTCTCATGTTTCTGAATATTAAGACAATACACAGAAATTAGCATGTTAGCATGCTAGCATTCATAGTACCATTTGAAGCTGCATTGGGACTTTGCTGCAGACTGGGTCAGAAAACACTGCACAGTGCTGTAAGATGTTAATCGAGGAAACTTGTGCTGCAAACACTTAGCTCATGTGGCTAACATCAGCTCCATCATATGAACCGTACCCACTCCGCTGATATGAGTGAATTCTAGTGATAATTAACAGATAATCGACTGTGTACAGTGTTTACAGCTGCGACGGTGTGTTTCTGTGTGGGTCAACATCAACAGCCCAGAGCGGCTTCCCCCTCGTTCCTCTACCTGCATTTCTGAAGGCACCAATAGCTTTTAGATGGAAACGCAGCTAATGTAAAGAAGTCAGGATGTGATGATGATGATGCTTATAACAATGTACAGAAATTACAATATATTTTAAATTCCAAAATAAAAAAACAATAACACTTTATTCCTTTGTTAATTTTTATTGAGTCACCGCCACGTTCAGCTTCTGATACATAAATACATCACCAATAAATACCTACTCACAATCAAAATCATAACACTTAAATACAAATTTAAATTAAACCATAAATAGAACACAATATACAAACATGTCCAGTTGTAATGTTTGTTTTCAGACTTCAGCTCCAGGTTGAGTTTAGTTATGTAGTTTCTCCTGTGTTCATGACCGATGTTAAATAATAGAATAATATTAAAAACACATTAATGAAACATCCAGAAGATTACAGAGCAGCATGTCAACAACACGCTGGTTTAAACACTGTCTAAGCCTTTTTTCTATTGATCGATTTATATCATTTATTAAAACTACAATATTCTTTCTCACTACGATTCTGCGTTACTTGACTTACTAAGATTTAAGAATTATAATTTCACATTCTAATATTGCTTCTGTCCGTATTTGTCTTCTGGACTAACTACTCTGATCAGCTGATGATGCTGCTCTTCACTGTTGGTGTTGGATGATGGGTCGGACACAGGTGCAGCCCACAGCGATGAGGCGAGACTCCAACCTGTAGTGGTAACTGTTTGCTTCTCCTGTCCCTGCTGACCTGACCCGGCGCAGCACCAGGACCTGGTGCATGATGGGTCTGGACTCCAGGCTCATATCCTCCAGGCCGTCTGAGTTCAGACAACCCTGCAGCAAACAACGAGCCTCTGACAGCAGGGGGGGGAACAGAGAGTCATCGCGGGACACGCTATGGAGAGAGAAAAGGAACAAGAAATCATTTTAATTCTGTTTATGAAGGATTATTGTGCCGTTTTACTCTGTCCATAAAAACCTAATGAGTGAGAGTGTGTTCCTACTTGTACGTCCACGGGGAGATGGAGGCGTTCTCCAGCGGTCTGATGGTTTTGGGAGGAACCAACGCTTTGAAGTCAAGCTGCAGGGGGACGGTATCCACCACTGTACCATCAGGGGACTTCCTTTGTGTCTTTGAATGGCCACCTCCTTTCAGAAGGACTGCTGCCTCTGTCATCATCATCATCATCATCATCATCACCACACAGGCAGCCTGAGAAAAGGATGAAATCAACACATGGTTAAATAAGTACAGTGTGTTTTTATCTGTTTCTGATGTGTTCAGTCTTAAAATGCTTTGTGTCAAAATAATCTATAAAAAAACTGACTGGTGAAAATACTTCATAATATACTGTGATTATTAAAAATGTAATATGTTAACCACTATTACTTTTAATTAAGTAATAGTAATAGTGAAATACAGTTTTAATTACTTTAATTACATGTACAATATTACATTTACACATTTTCATTTTCAGATTGTTCATGTAATATATCAAGAGAAAATGATAAAATAATAATAAATACTTTATTAAATTGTTGGACAGCTGCTAGAGCATGTTGGCACTACTACAGGGTTTCGGTGTCTTGTCCAAGAACACCTCAGCAAATAGCCAGGAGAAACTGGGACTTGAACCACTCACCCTGGGTTACGTAGCCGACTTCGCTACCACCTGAGCTACTTCAGTATTCATAAACCAGAACATATTAACGTTTAACACTTTACCTTTGCATTAAAAAATATATGGACACATTTATTGTCATTATCAAATTAAATTTTTTTATGAGTGCATATTCTGATAAATATTTTAAAATTTAGTGCAATATAATCTAAAATTTAATTTGAGAAAAATATAACACAAAGATTTTTTTAATAGCAATATATTAATTTAATACACATTCAGTTTCTATGTATGCACTGCACTTAGTGTGCGTAAAATAAAAAGACGCATAATAAAATGTGACATGAATTCATTGAATGAAACATTATTTAGTTACACTTATTTTTGAAATGCTAATTCATCATTCTGGGTTCTACTGGAACTGATTTTAGTGACATTTCATCATGTTGTTCAATTTCAGCCCCAAGCATTTTAGAATGCATTGTTTAAATATTTAATATTGGTCTCTCTGGGCCTCCATACAAACAATCAAACATACCAGTAATACAATAATAAATGATATATTAATATTATTATTAATAATTAATATTACATTATAAATGATAATAAAAATTTCAAATCTCAGTCTAAAGTCAAATTTGAAATTTATACAATAGATTATTTAAACTTCAATAAAACACTGTTACAATGAGTTTGTAATCACACCTTTAAAAGTATGGTAATGAATAATTTATTTATTAGTTTATTAGTTCAGTTTATTCTTTTTATTTATGTAATCATATATTTCAGCATGCGCTATTCATCATATTAGTACTGCCACCTCTATACTAACGATTTTCACTGACAAACATGGTTTTTATTGACTTTAAAACTCATGTTTCAGTGTGACGTTAAGAATTTAGCTGCTCTTACCGTCATTTTGGACGAGGTTGACATCGAAAACATGCTGTGGATCTCTTCTGCTTCGAGTGATTGCTCAGACGTCCTTGTTGTCCTTTCAGTTCTTCTAGCTCTGGTCTTTTTGTGTCTTCCTTGGGCTGTGCTGGAGGTTGTAGCTTGCAGGTGAGACAATTTTCTTCTCTGTTGTGACTCTTGAGGTTTCAGGGTGCCGGTGTTCAGACTGATCTGCTGTCAGTGTTTGCCGGTTCTTTGCTGGTGCACTGATGGACGTTGGTTAAAGCTCTGATTTTTATCTTGATCAGTATCAGAGTCAGCACTGCTGTCGAACTTCCTCTGATGATGTCACCCTCTTTCTTTCTTTTTCTGTCTATGTGTATGTTTGAACCACACACAGCAGACTGCATGACGAGGACTGATGGTCGACCCACTTTCACATTCGATATAGTGTGAAAATTCTTCTGCACTGAAAAGTTGGCGCCGATTTTTTAGGTCATCATACTTCTATAGCAAAGCGTCTTCACCTCAGAGTATCAAGGAGATTTCAGGTTCTGAGCTCTTCAGTATTTACTGACTCAGACATTTTTAATGAGAAGAGAGAAAAAGTTGAATTAAAGATTGTTTAACGAGTTAAATCTGTCTTTTTGCAGAAGAACTATACAAGACACACAGCTGCTGTAACATCTGACAGAAAGCAGAAGCCTGAAGGCCGTTACAGCAAATCAATAATGAGCATTAATGAATCTGGGGGTTTTAATTGTCAGTGTCTAGATGTTGCAGAACATTTTACAGCAGGTCAAAACTGAACATCAGAAACCAGAACAGGTGATTTTCCTCCTGGAAGAACAGAAGAGGTGATTCCTGCACAGGTCCCCAGGCTGTTCACATTCACACCTATGAGAAGTTACCTTCTGGGCATGTCTTTAGACTGTGGGGGGGGGAATGATAGTACCCAGTAAAAACCCACAGAATCACGGGGAAAATATGCAAACACCATAAAGAAAAACCATCAGTGACTGGGCCACACATGAACTAGTGACCTAGTCTATTTGAGGCAGCCCTAGTTACACCAGCATCATTACCAACTGTAAAACCCTAAAGACCTGTTTTTAAAGAACTTCACAGTCCTGCAAAGGTTGACTGGTCCTGCATGTTTCCAGTGTCAACATCACAGATCTGTGTGAGTCTTTTGGTTTAAATCAACTCATCTGGTCCAGTGCTTCCCCTTGAAAGTCTTTCAGCTATGGTGGAAAAAGAATGATGCAGGTTTTGTGTGCAAAAATATTAGATTTTAAATTTAATATTTATTTCTCGTGCAGCACAAAACTGTTGGTATTGGACGGTAGAATGTGAGAAATCTCACACTGTGTGATGATTACTTACTTAAACTGGAATTACTGACACGTCCTTATGTTGGTGTACACATTGAACATGCAGTACGTCCGCCTGCAGAACTGTGTGTCTGACACTGTGGTCTGTAGCACAGGTGATCCACAGAGGACAGTTCTGTCTCCATTCCTCTTCAACCTGTACACCTCAGACTTCAGGTACAACCCAGAGTCCTGTCATCTTCAGAAGTTCTCTGATGACTCTGCAGTTGTAGGATGTATTCAGGGTGGAGATGTCACAGAGTACCAAGGGGTGGTGAACTGGTGTGGACTAAACCATCTTCAACTCACCATCAGTAAAACATACATCTGCTGTCATTCCACCCTGGACTGTAATTACTGATCTATTTTTATCCATCTTACATATTCTGTATATACACTGAGTTTTCTGCATTGATGTTCTGTTCTGATCTTTTCTAGTTGTGGTTCCTTTTACTTCAGTCTGAGTTGAGAGCAACTGTAAAAAGTTGAATGTTCATATCAAACATTATTCCATGTGCTGCAGCTGCAACATGTGAAGAACAGAGAGCTGCTGCTCATCAAAGACAGTGTGTAACCCACAGATCTACAACCCTACAGGTCTTGTATGTGGTGTCGTCCAACTCTCATATTAAAGTCTCTGTTTGTCCTGCACGTCACACTCATGTACCTTCGACCTGAGGGTAGAAGTGTGAACAGTCTGTGTTGGGGGTGGGTGGGGTCCTTAAGGAGGACACTGCCCTCTCTGACGTCCTGGTGATCTTCTCAGTAGTCTTCACCCCTCTCTGCAGACGTTTGCGATCCATCACAGTAGTACAGCTGACACAATCATGTATGAACATGTGTAGAGGGAGGGTGAAATGTACGTGCTGATTATTTTTTGCTGCTAATGTCGTTTCAGTGGACGGTCTCTGTCCAGTGGTAGCTGCAGTTTGTACCGAGGCAGAACTATCGGATGAAGATGACACCTTCTATTTTAACCTGGTTTATGCTCATTAATATTTTCTTCCATTCATTTTGCCTTATTTGATGTCGTTTTTCACTTGTTCACTTTCGAGGAATCAGTGACAGAAACGAACATGAGCCACAAGGAACGTGTTTGAGTCACATCATGACATCATAATATGTCATATTGTGCATCACAGGTGCTTTAATGTCGTTCATCTGATGCAACAGGAGAAATTTATGAAACTCTCCACTGTGGTTTTAATGTGGGGCCACTGGTCTGGGCCCCTGAATCATTTGAGATCGCCCCCTCTTTCTTCAGCTCTGCTGGGTGTTTTAAAATTTGCTGAGTTGTCATGTGATGCAGGATGTGAGCATGTTGCAGAGTCTGACCTGGTTTACAGTCGTGTTGTGACTCAGGTCGGCCCCGATTGCAGCATCATCACTACTAGGTTTGTTTTGTGACTGTTTTTTTGTTTCAGCCCACGCTGCCAGCTCACGTCTGACCTGGTTTGATTGATGTATTGATGCTTATCAGGGATCTGAGAGACGTCCTGCTTCCTGTAAGTTTACGGCCCCAGACATCTCTCAACAGCTTCTGTTCGTTGCCCCTCGTCTTCAGGTGGAACAGGCCTTTTATGGAAACATGTTACCATGTTTAGTCTTATTGAACTGTCATGTGCCAAAGTGTGAAGCAGAAAAAAACTTTTCTTTGATTTGATCATGTGACTCTCCCAGAAATGATGGTTTGTTTTAATTTAATATTAAAACAAACCTCAACTAACTCAACTAACTTCATGACTTTAATGGTTTGTCTTCACCCACTTTACATGGGTCAAACTAATTTGTCCTGTATTGTTAAATGTTAAAATATCAACTTTTATGTGGTTCTGAAATGGCAGCTCTGTGTCCAGCCCTCCTCTTTCTTTTAGTGTGATAGTGAAGAAACATTACATTTACATTCTGCTCTGTAAACCAGGGTGGGCTCAGCCATCTTCCCTCAGTGTGGATCTGGTTGTGTGGGTCTCCTCTGCTCTGACTGCAGCTGTGTGGAGGCCACCTGAGTGCTTTGGGACGGGGAGGGGTTCAAGGTTGTTGTGACGCACTTTGCTGCATCAGCAAACATAGGACTGCTGGTTAAGAACACCATTAAAAGATCTTATCTTGATGAAGCAGAAACACTGGAGTTTACTTCAAGCTGGGGTTTTCTTGTTTAACTGTTGCTGATTCAATAAATTCTAATAACTTCTGAGATGTTGGAACGTTAACACAGACATGTACTGGGCAGGAGAGGCTCCGTTTCTACCCATTAACCTGTTTTAAACACACTTTAAAACAGATTACAACCATAGGTCTGATGATGAGAGAAGAACTAACACTTTGATGTAGTTTGGATGATATCATTCTAGTTTTATCTCTTTAATACACAGCTGGTTAGTTTTTTTCTGACAATTGCTTGTGATGTTTCCTGATCATCTATTTTGTAAAAAGCTTTTCTAGCTGTGTTGCTGCCGTCCAGCAGTGAATCATCCCACACACACTCAGGCTCTAATGTAGTAAGGTATTGTACTGAGCAGTAAGATTAACTTATTGAAGAAGCAAGGAGGCCTAAATAAAGAGAACAAATTTCATTTCACATTTTCCAGTAGAAATTCCTCAACAAACACAGAAACTATTTACAGAGTTCAGCATTAAAAGACAGAAACTGCATTAACAACGTGCTGATAGCGAGTTAAAGGTGAGCATTCAGCATCAGAACAAACTGTATTTATATGATTTCAGCCAAGAAATGATCAAGAAAAAGGTTGAGACATGGGTCCATATTCTTCTGCCTCATAGAAGGAAATCTAAAGAAATTGTGACGCATACTTGATCAGAACTTTAGGAATAGAAGTCTGAGACTTTTCTGAACCCAGAAACTCTCTTCCATCTCCACCAAAGTGCAGCAGAGATCCAGAGGTCTGTAAAATTAGAGATTTGACACCAGTTTCCCGTCTGAAACCACAAAGTAATCTGAACACTGATACGATGTAATACATACAAAGGAAAGATGATGTAACCTTTCTTTGAAATATCTGCATACATTTTTGACCTCTTCCTCTCACCACAACAGAGAAACATTGAAAAAGGGGGTTACAGTGATTCACAAGGGTTTCCACACCACGATGCCTGAGCACCGAGGAACACGATCAACCACTGGCTTTTAAAATGTACGTCACAGTGACAAAGTGAGGTTTGGTCTGTTTGATGAGGGAAATGGAAATATCCCTATGGAAATATAGGGGACGAATCTGAAGCTGCTTTATTCTGTCTGTATGACCTCTTCCATCCAACACAGATATAATACGTTCATGTATCTTCACACTGTCAGAAAATTAACAGCAAAACAAACTGTGCAGTCCCTTCAGGCCTGTGATTGGTTTGTGTCTTTGCTGCTATATGTGCCAAAACCACTTCTACTGTACATCTAGTTTGTTCACAGTTTATTCCTAAGAATGAAGAGCCGTCTCCACAGTTTCACATGAGCTCTTATCCCTTAATTGATGGAAGTTTGGGACTTATTTCTCCCCTATAATAATATGTGTGCTCAGTAAAATGTCTTCCTGGGCCTTTGACATGTGACTGTTTAAGGGGGGGGGGGGGGGGGTTGATGTCAGGCAAAATAATTCAAGTCAAACTTTGGGGTGAGGTACCTATTGACCTATTGTCCCTGGACAGATGTTAACGGGTTGTCCTAAACCAGGACCAAGACTAAAACTAAACTAGTGTCAGTGGTATATAGACTGATATGAATTCATGTTTTAGTGTGTTATATATAAAACCATGCAACAAAGAAGCACATAATACAACACAGAGAGCTGTTCATAGAAAAATAGATTAATTACTGTAAGACACTAAACCTATGCAAAAACACTTTCAGAGAACCACAGCGCATCAAAAATCCAGCAGACAGCATCATCTCTGTGAGTGCTTCCACTCCTTATGTCAGCTGCACAAATGAATGAGGGAATGAATGTCCAGCAGAAATCTGTGAGCAGGAATTACAACACATCCCTGTGTGGTTTTCGTCTGGCAGCCGAATTCTTTAAGATATGAGGCAGATTCACTGAGAAGTGAACGTTTGCTCTGTTTGTGACCTCTTCAGTGAAATCAGATGACTGATGCAGCCCGTGCAGACAACAGAGGAGTTTTCCATCTGAACGTTTCTCCAGCAGCACGTAAACTTATTTGTGTAGGTGTTAAAGGCATGATGTGCTCTTTCCTCTGGCGCCACACTCTGGACAAACTACTGATGACATGTAAGATGTGTTCTCTTCAGTTCTGGTCCAACTGTTTAGTTTTGTGCTATTTGCTGATCTCTACAGGCTCCAGGTGCCGAGGCTGGAGACTCAGGTGACACTTCCTGTTCTGTGTGAAAAGTGCTGACGGCTCTGACGGTAACCAGCAGCACATTAAAATCTGGTGATTTATCAGATTAATCTTCATTGTCTCTGGTTTCCTCTCTGTCAGTCAAACGAGGTCATGAGAAAAGATGCTGACAGCTCTGATAGAAACCCTCAGAGTCGACCACATCACAAAACCACACCAACGTCACAGTGAGGGAGCCTCTCTCAGAACCTTACACGGCAACAGGAGGCTGGATGGTGACAGCAGACAGATGACTGTAAACATTAGAAATTATTGATTCATTCTAAATAAATGCTGTTGATGAGAAGTCATCACTCTTTGTCTCTGAATACAAAAACACTGATTTAGACGCATCAAACATTCTTCTTCTTCTTCATTCTGATGACAAAAAGGTTTTATTTTCATTTCAAAACAAACACACAAACTGTTGTGGTGAAAACGACCTTCAGTCCCTTCACCTCAGTACCTCCAAGTCACCACTGAAGAATGTTCATGTGCTCATTCACATGCACGCATACTTTGCATGGGGTGCAGCACTTTTTTGCAGTGCTGAGAAAACCTGTAGGTGGTTTAAACACAGCAGAGCTGCTCTGGAGAGAAATCTCTTCAAGTCACTTCTACATAGTTTAAACTACTAAAAATGTTTAAACTGACAAACTTGTACATTTGATTTAAACATGTCGCTGGAGATTCTCTGTCGTCCAAGTGAAGTCATCTGAAGTTGAGTCGTGGCAACTGGACTTCCTTCTCGTCAGGTTGAAACGTTTCACTACTAGGACAAATGTGTGTCTCTAACCAACTATCCTCAGACCGAAGAAGATACTTGATGAGTAGTGAAACGTTTTGACCTAATAAGAAGGAAGTTCAGTTATCATGACTTCACTTCCAGATATTTGACACTAAATAAAAAAAAACATGACATGACGTCAAAAAATATCACTTTACTGAATTTATTACAAAATATCCAGGTAAAACATAAATAATCTCAGAAAAGTGCAGGAAAGTCATCGACAGTCGTCTTCTGAAGACCTGAGTCCTGGAGGGGGAGATGACCAGTTAACTTCTAAAATAGCTAAAATACCTTTTCTGGACATTTGTCAATAAATAGCAGCAATAAGTTCTTACAATCAAAGAACACAAGTTTAGTCTTAAAACATTCAAAACTACATGCAAAGGTTTCTCACGAGTCCAACTGTGGGAAATTCAGTTCATTGGACATGATTTGGAGACACACACCTGTCTATGTAAGGTCCCACAGTTAACAGCGCATGTCAGAGCACAAACCAAGACATGAAGTCCAAGGAGTCTGTAGACCTCAGAGACCGGATTGTATTGAGGCACAGGGAACGGAAACATTTCTGTAGCATTGAAGTTCCAGTGAGCACAGTGGTCTCCATCATCTGTAAATGGAAGAAGTGTGGAACCACCAGGACTCTTCCTAGACATTTTTGATAAAAACCTGTTCCTGTTCCTGACCTCAGACTGGGGCGAAGGTTCATCTTCCAACAGAACAACGACCCTAAGCACACAGCCAAGATAACAGAAGGGTGGCTACGGGACGAGCCAGAGCCCAGACTTGAGTCTGATTGAACATCTCTGCGATTTGCTGTGCAGCGACGCTCCCCATCCAACGTGATGGAGCTTGTGAAGTACGGAAAAGAAGAACGGGATAAGCTGCTCAAAAAGACTTGAGGCTGGAATCGGTGCTAAAGGTTTGACAAAGTATTAACAAAGGTACTTGTTCATGTGACTTTTTAAAAATACATTTGGAAAGATTTCAAACAAACTTCTTTCACTTTGACAATATGGAGTTTTTATTTATTTTTGTACAATTTTGAGGAACATAATGAATTTAATCCATTTTGGGAAAAAGCTGTAACATAAGCTGTGGAAAAAGTTAAGCACTGTGAGTACTTTCTGGATAGTACCGGTCTAAACAGTGAGCCAGTCAGTTTCATAACATTTAGCTAATAAAGCAGTCGGTTTCACTTCACACCTGGCTTGAATAGGTCCGTTAGATGGTTAGATGGAATAGTTGCACCTCCTGGGCCCCTCCTACCTCCAGTAAAGTTGATCATTAATTGTGCCTTCATGGTGGATATGTAAAGTAGTCTTGATTTTCCTGAGGAAGGATGAAAGGACAGCATGAAACTTGGACACATGGCCTGTCTCAGAAACAATTACTCTGAGAAATGTTGATACCTTCTGAATTTTGCCTGAGATCATCCTCCGCTTCTAAAGCTCTGAAAATCTTCAATGAACACGAAGCTCTGAGATCTGGAACCATAGTTGTGGATTGTTAACTGAGACTTGAGACGGTGTAATGTGTGTGATAGGAGAGCAAAGAAAAAGCGTTCTGATACACATCTGTTATCAGTTGTCAGGTTTCAAAGGGCCTGAAACACTTGAAACTAAGATATTTGAAAAGTGTAAATGAGTAATGACTAAATCTTGTAAAAGTGAAAACAACTCGTGATAAGGTGACACGACTGATTTTATGTTGGTGGCGTATAGAGTCCAACAGGTTGAGAATTAGTGGATTCATCTTTGACATGTAAAGTGGAGTTAATATACAGACTCCCGAAAGTCTTCACACCTGTTTTTATAATATGAAATTCAGCATTAACCAATTTGAATATGCAAATTAGTTTTTTGGGTGTGAATATCTAGTCTTTAGTAGTACTGAAGTAGTACTTTATACTTCATACTTATACTTTCCTCTCTCCTGTAGATGTGTTTCCTCCTCTCTGTCTCCCTCTCTCTGTTCTCCTCTGCAGGTATCCTCCTCCTTGGAGCTGTACATCTCCAGAGTCAGTTACTGGTCCTACCAACCTGCCCAGTGTTTTTGATGCCTGCTGTTCTTTCCTCTCTCCTCTTTCCACTCATACAAACAGATAAAATTGGAATTGAAAAAATAGCATGAAATAAAAAAAACTTAAACTACACCACTGAGCAAATGTACCTGATTTTCTAACTTTTTATCCTCGTTCTCTCTGCGTGTTTTCTCCTGTGCTGGAAGTCCCAGTTAAATCCAGAGTAGAGTTGAGCCCAAAATCCTGATGTGTACTGTAGGAACACAAACAACACACACAGTCTGTTTGTCTCCGTTGTTTTATGGTTTTGTCTTTAGGAGAAGTTAAAAAAAAAAAGCGCAGCAGTGGCAGCTAACTGCTAATTAGAGGGTGGGACATGTAGTGAGTACAGGAGCCAAAAACAGTCCGTTGCAGATTTCCACACAATTCGATGTCAACCAAAGCAGCATTAAAAAAAACAAACTATTGTTCAGTGCGTTTCACTACCAGAACATCAAATTCACACAAGCACATATGTAACATCACAACATAAAAAGTAGACTATGACCACTTTAGGTACAATATGGGTGCTAGATTTCAATAAGTCAGGAATCAACATTCACAGTCTTCTGAATCAAAAAGCAGGAAACCTCCTGCAAACTCCTGGTAAAGTGGAAAACATGTGCATTAGACAGTGAGATGGAGACACCACAGCAGATGATGCAGGTTTATATCACAAAGCACTAAAACAGCATTATGGATCACTTGGTACATTAACATCGATTTGTCTTGTGAACATGGGAAAATAAATAATTTTGTATTCTTTAATAAATAAATTTCGATTCTTTTTTTTAAGTTTTATTCTTATTAATTCTATAAATAGAGTTATGTAACAACAGATTCGACTAATTTACTTCCCATCATGAAACCACATCTCCAGAAAGGTTGGAACTTTTTAAAATGCTAATGAGAATGTCACAGTGTTTTATTTAACTTTGCATGATGCAAAGATCACTCTGAGACAAAAATAAGGATTAAGGCTTCTATTGGGACATGGAAAACCAACCAAAACCCAATGTACATTCACAGATTTTTGAAAAAAGAGAAAGGTCCTATCCAAGAAGCACCGGAAAGAAGCGAGAGCGATCGAAAGGAGATTGAAGATCATTCGACTGCAGAGCAGATTAATGTGCTCATCTTTTTGTGTTAACAGGAAACATGAGCTAGTTGCTCTTAAAGTACATTTCCTACAAAACCTTTGATCAAGACAAACATGTTATCAATATTTAATTAGTGTTTATTATTACTGGATATTTAAATTTAACAAAATGCTATAAGTTCAAGTCAATATGTGATAGGAGAGAAAAGCGTTAATGATGAAAAAGTGATTTATTCAAACAAAACTTTCAACTGAATTGTTTTATTATTCTAAATTTAAAAAAATATAGGAAACTCTACTAAAGCAGGAAAAAACAGTTTTAACAAAATTTATGTTTATTCAAAAATTATATTTTAGTTCAGAAAATCAATCGTAATGTCTGTGTTTCAATAAACTGCAAGAAATATTATGTATAAATAAACAAGATAAAGAAATTAATTATTTAAAAAGAAAGAATCAAAATTTTTTACATAAATGCTTCTGTGCTGACAAGTAATTCTGCATGAAATGTTGATACTTCTTTTTAAAAACTTAAAAACATTTTTTTAGGTCATAAAGACAATGAAATAAGTTGTTGAGCAATTAAAACGAGAAGCTTGTGAGCTGACAGTAAAACAGGCTGAAGGAGATAAGATAAAGACGACTGATCCCACGCAGAGCAACTGAAATGTCACGAAAGCAAAAGGAAATGCAGCAGATGATCAGTGCAGATAAAAAAGATTTGTCTATATTCAGAATTTTAAGTTAATTACAGTGCATTCACCAGGACGCACATGGAATCATAAAAAGGGATTTGCAATAGTCACAAGGCTGCTGGCAGGTATTAACGGGTCCTGTACATAAAAACAGCCTGAAAAAGATGCTTTATTAGACAGATGAATGTAGAGGGTTGGACCGACGAGATTCCAGGTCAGCTAATCTGATTCATCGGGACTGTGGGGGTGTTGATTGATCAGATTTGATTGACAGTAAATGAACAAAACTCTGTCAACATGTTCTGATTTAAATGTTGCTCAGAAAAAGGTTATATCAGCGTTTACCATCGATTCCTACGCACTTTAAACCAGTAAAAGACAACACAAATTGTGTTTTTCTGTCATTTTTAACCAGTTACATGTTTTAAATGATCGTCTTACTGCACTGATGTATTGTACAGGTGTCTGATCCCAGGTGCAACAAAATAGAGGTTTTACTGTAAGAATAATAATAATATTATTTTATTTATGTAATACTAGAGTTACTACTATGAGTTGTTAGTGTTAGTTACTATGAGTTACTATTTCCTTCTGCTATATTAAGTTACTTTTGTAATTAGATTATCACTTAATTCTGAGCATAACACAGACATAACTGAGACGAGTCATTTATAAGGTGGTGGTGTAGTTAAATAGGCTGTTATCTGTGGTCCGGTACCAACACTGGGAGGTACTGGCAGTTACTAACACACAGTGATTAAATGTTCAGACAAAACAAAAATAATCCACAATTCAATCCACCATGTATAAAAAAAACTTGTCATAGTGGAAAAGGAACTCCTGCTGTACTGTAGCACCTTTAAAAACAGAATCAACTTAAATAGAATAAAAATCGGTCTTAGTCAGTCTGTGACACCTGCTGATTCCATGTTATTAATCCTGACTTCAGATACTAAATAGATAAATGTATATATATATAATATAAAGTGGTATTCTCCCACCTCCAGCCTTAACTGAATGGGAGACAACAGACAATGTCCTCATGTGTTTAAAAAAGCTCAACTTCAGTAGAAAAAGCTGAAAATCTCTCCTGCTCAGCCTGAAGTTCTTTTTTAAACCCCAAAGTTTTGTTGTTTTTTTTACCCCTCAAGATTCTGGACCATTTTATTTTTCCAGTTGACTCCATGGTTTCCTCCTTTGTTAAAGTATGATTTTATGCAGATGACACCTCATACTACATGAAGAGCTGCTAGTTAAGAAGAAAAAACAAACAAAGTTCTGAAGGGTTTCTACTAAAAACTTGTTATTTTTAGCTCCATTGTTTCTTAAGATACATAAATCCTGCTGCATTATTGAATTCACATTTTCCAGTGATTAGTCTGACAGATTTGGGATCTTGAAAACTTTTAGATCTGCACTAAAATTGAAAATAATCTGTAGGTGGGGAACAGAATAGCACGTCAGCTCACAGCCTGCTGTGGTTTCTCTAAATAGTAGTTTCTGTTAGAAGATGTTATCAGTGAAATTGTGCCCTTTTCATTGTACACACTGAACCACAGCCTCTTTACTGTGCAGTGAAAAGAAATTAGATTGACAACAGGAATCTCCCCTGTCGTTCCTCAGTGTGGTTATCAGCGCAGTGATCTCACTGATCACATCTGGGGGTCACAGACCGACATAAAAACACTTGAACCCAGAGCAGTGTCGCACACAGAAGCCGGACAGGACAACATGAAGCTCGACATCTGCACTCTACTGGTGAGCATCTACTTCATCTATTAATAAGAACAGATGTGAGGAAGTAGTTATGAGTTGTTATCTCTGGATTATGGTTAATGTAAAGTGGAAACATCTGTCTGTAGAATATCCAAGTATCCGATCAAATGAAAAAGCTCGTTCCCAGGCCTGAGGGGCCACAAGACGTGTTTTATCTCTTGAATGTCACCAGACAGGCTTTGTATAAAGACGTTAAATTGAGGGACTGTAATTCCCCCTTTACAGCGTGGGTTACATCGTGGTGGTAGTGTAATCTACGCAGAGTTATGAGTTAATATAAGCTTCGGGTTTATCAAAAGATGACAAAAAAACCTTCCTCTTGTCCATCCTGGCTGTGACACAGCCAAATGTAAAGATAAAAATGATGTGTGAAATGAATCGATACATTCGGACGGACAGTGTGCAAAGGCATCAGGCACTCTGTATATTAATAACACGCCCTCTCCCCAGGTATGTTGCAGTGTATTGTGGGTAGACTTCTCCTCCTCGACGGACACGGACCCTCCCCCTCCTCCTCACTGTGACTCCAGGTTGGCGCTCTCCTCGGAGGTCACCTCCTCGTCTGAAGGAAACGGGAACATCCACAGCCGGTCTCTGTCCCCGTGGAGCTGGAGGTCAGTGTGACACTGAGAGCGTTAACAGCTGAACGACTGCACGCAGCACTAATACAAATACAATTAAACCACACATGATGAAACAAACGGACAATTACATGAATTATATTCCACTGTGTTGTAGTCCACTGAAGTGGTTCATTAATGTTTCATTGTGAGAGTTGGAGTCTCATTCTTTTACAGACTGTTCTTACAATTATATGAAGATTTTACATGAAATAACAAAAGGTTTATGTGGAACACATGACTCTTATTTCTCATTAATTGGAGGTTTCATTGTAAAATATTCTAATTGACTTTATTTCTTTAACATATTTTAGTAGCTTGTTTGCACGTGGTCAGGTTCTTATGTGTACACAATAACATACGTGTTATTATATAATTCAATATATTCAATGTATAATTGATTTTGTGAAATATTTCTCACAGCATGAAGTCAATTTGAATCAAAATGAAGAAACAGTTTCAGCCGGGGGTGTAAAATCAGAGAAGAGAATATTTTTAAACTGTAAAACCGTTTGCATCAGATTTCATTTTAATCACTTCTGTCTCCATACGTGTGGGCAGCACTGAGCTCTGACTAATCTCTTGCTGTTTGTTCAGGTCTTCCACAGTGAGGAACCGGATCCCCTCCACCCTGTGGGAGGCCGAGTGCAGCAGCAGCTTCTGCACCAGTCCAAACCCAGGACACAGGGATGGACAGAACCTGAACTCAGTCCCTATCTACCAGAGCATCCTGGTCCTGAACCGGCAGCCGGGGGGGCACTGCTACACCGCATCATACCAGTCTGTGGCTGTGGGCTGTACCTGCGTCTCGGCCAGAGTCAACCAGAGCTGAAAGATTCATGAGAACCGAGCGCAGGGCTGAGACACAGGGGCCGAATAAACATGTTAATATTGAATGTTTGCAGACTGAACGTGTTTCTGATGAGCTGATGCTTTGAAATGTGTTTGGAGTCGGCTCCTGTAGCTGATGAAGCGTGTGAGTTATATGTAAGATGAAAACATGAAAACTGTCTCGTGTATTAAAGGACAGGTTCACAACCTGAGTGAGTATTGAATCTATGTGTTTCACACAGTTTTCATTCATCTTGTTCATTCTGGACTAAAAACTATCATATGTTCTGTGTGGTGACAGATATTTATTTATTGTTCAAATACATTTTATTTCTACATGGGGCTGCTGCTGCAGCGAGTTGTGTTTCAGTGTGTGTGTGTCTGTGTGTGTGTGACAGCAGAGTGTTGAGTCTCAGTCTCATGATGTCTGAAATCCTGCACAGAGAAAAACTCATTCAGACTGAAATCAGCTCCAATTAACTGAACACAAAGACAGACTGTGTGACTTCTGTGTGTGTGTCTGTGTGTGTGTGTGTCTGTGTGTGTGTGTGTCTGTGTGTGTGTGTGTGTGTGTGTCTGTGTGTGTGTGTCTGTGTGTGTGTGTGTCTGTGTGTGTGTGTGTGTCTGTGTGTGTGTGTGTGTGTCTGTGTGTGTGTGTGTGTCTGTGTGTGTGTGTGTGTGTGTGTCTGTGTGTGTGTGTGTGTCTGTGTGTGTGTGTGTGTGTGTGTGTGTGTCTGTGTGTGTGTGTGTCTCTGTGTCTGTGTGTGTGTCTGTGTGTGTGTGTGTGTGTGTGTGTGTGTGTGTGTCTCTGTGTGTGTGTGTGTGTGTCTGTGTGTGTCTCTGTGTGTGTGTGTGTGTGTCTGTGTGTGTGTCTGTGTGTGTGTGTGTGTCTGTGTGTGTGTGTGTGTGTGTGTGTGTGTCTGTGTGTGTGTGTGTGTCTCTGTGTCTGTGTGTGTGTCTGTGTGTGTGTGTCTCTGTGTGTGTGTGTGTGTGTCTGTGTGTGTCTCTGTGTGTGTGTGTGTGTGTGTGTGTGTGTCTGTGTGTGTGTGTGTGTGTGTCTGTGTGTGTCTGTGTGTGTGTCTCTGTGTGTGTGTGTCTGTGTGTGTCTGTGTGTGTCTGTGTGTGTGTCTGTGTGTGTGTCTGTGTGTGTGTGTCTGTGTGTGTGTCTGTGTGTGTCTCTGTGTGTCTCTGTGTGTGTGTGTGTGTGTGTGTCTCTGTGTGTGTGTGTGTGTCTGTGTGTGTGTGTGTGTGTGTGTGTGTGTGTGTGTGTGTGTGTCTCTGTGTGTGTGTGTGAGGACTGAACAGCCAACCCATCATAATAGAAAACGTCTGCTGCAGTTCAACAACTTACGTCCTGAAGTCGACACAGACGAATCTCTCAGGTAGGTTTGTTTCACCTATTGTCTGTCAGATACTGTGACCTCTGACCTTTGACCTTCTTGCTGTACTTTTAGAGTTCTCTTCAATGTTTCTGTAACTCAAACTTCAGTAATATACAGTAGTTTGTGTGAAATACGTCTGTTAGAGTGTTGGTTCAGTTTTTACTGATCAGTTAATCGTGATAACAAACGAGCTGCTGCTGCTTCAAATCCCTGTTTTAATCTTTATTTAAACACACAGGACTCACACACATTCACATGTTGATGTTGTGATTACGTTCTGAGAAAATCAGGTTTTGATGGAAGGATCTAAATACTACAATACCCATGAGCCTTAGCTCTGAAAAGACGTGAATTAGAGCTGCACTAAATTCCTGCTTATTAACCTGTATAAATAAAAAACACCTGTTAAACCACGGCAGTGGAACCAATCACCTGCGTATCAGCCCTGCAAAGCAGTAGCACATCTGGATAAGTCATACACCTGCCTAACACACATGTACAGCATGTAACTGTTTATTAGTCAGTATACTGGTCGAAACTATCTGATGACATATCTGTCTGACTTTCTACAAACACACCTGCTCATCAGCCCCCTCATAATGAAAACCTGTCTTACCCCCATCCACTCATATGACCACCTACAGTCCTGTTAAACCACCTGTCTGCCTGCTTTTCCTTTGCGTGTGCAGCAAAGAACTCTGGATTGTTTCCATCATGCCTCGGGTATCATTCGCCCCTCCCTCGCTGTGCCTCGCCTTTCTCTCTCTGCTGAACCACTACCTCCCGTCCCTCCCCCCCACTGTGCGAGACATAGATGTCCCCTCTCTGCACCGGCAGCAGTTCATCCCATCGGGGTACCGTCCTGTGGGCCTGTCGTGGCGTTGTTGCGTCCTCAGCCTCTTCCAGATTCACAATGAGACTCTGAATGTGTGGAGCCACCTGCTGGCTGCCGTCTGCCTGGTGATGCGGTTCATGGTGTTCACCATCCTGCAGGGAGGGGTACCACACTGCCGTTCTCTACACCTCGTTGACCTCCTGGTGCTTGACTGCCATGTGTCTGATGTCTTAAACCTTTCACCTCCTCAGGGGATCCTAGGTTTTCGGCTGCTGGGTTCTGAAGGTCAGGGGATTTCTGTGGACTTCTCATCACTGCCTCTAGTCCTTTATGTTTTCTCTGCCGTGACATACCTGAGCTGCAGGTGAGTGTAATCCTTCTTAAATACTCAAATATACATTAGTGCTTAAAAGTTTGAATCACTTTAATATTTTATTGTTTTCCAAGGCCTCCCCCTCGTTTTTCTGTCCCTGTTAGAGTCAGTTTGTGCTGCTCTCTGAAGGGAGTAGTTAACAGCATGATAAGACATTTTAAGTTTCCTCTCAAATTGAGTAGCCGTCCTGTCCAAGGACAACAACAGCCTGACGGGTCTCTAATCAAAGTTCTTTCTTTCTGGCTGTTGGTAACTATTGGAACCTGCAAACAAACAACTGCTGATGTTCAGGCACTAAACTAACCTAAAGAACAGACTCACAATTGGTAATAATGATGTTTTTAATGAGTATATTGATTAGGTAGTGTATATTGATCCAAAGACTCGTAATTTAACCCTGTCAATGACACAGAAACCAGTTTCAGTCAAGGCAGGTAGCTTTTCTGTACTTAGAGTAAACTGAACCAGACAGACTTGGACCGATTACTAACAGACACTTATTGACTGAGTGCAGCTTTAACTGACTCCTGCTGCCTGTTGCAGTGCTGCAGCTCACCTCCTGCAGTCCCACTCAGAGCAGGCACATTACTCACTGTTCTTCCTGAACTACATGGGTGTGGGCATCTACCAGTACGGCTGTGCTCTTGCTCTGTGCCTGTACAGCTCGTATGCTGCTTGGACACAAAGCATGCTGGGACAGGTATGTTTATGTGCCTTCTATGCGGCCTCAGTAACTGACATTATGCATTCAGAAGCACTCATCATGTCAGTTTCTGCAGATCTTCCTCCCAGCTGCCGCTGTCCTCGCCTGGTTCTCCTGCGCCACCTGCTGTTTTGCGAAATTTTATTTGTGCCGGCTGTACCCACTCCACAGGCAGCTCTTCCAGGTGGTCCCGCTGGCTGTGACCTACCTGTTGGTCATCAGTCCTGTTGTCCACCGCCTCATCATGTACAGCTGGACAACTAGTTCTGCACCTTTTCTGCACCTCCTGCAGGTGATGATTTGTAGTGTACATGAATTTTAGTTCAAGTTTAGGTTTAAGCTGTGTCTGTGTTAGAGATGAACCTACAGACAGATAAATCTGCAGCTACTCTCAGTTTTATGAAGCTTTATGGTGAGTTTCATCTCATTGTTTTGGGTCCTGACCAACTACACCAACCCCCATACGCCACGAGTGGCCATTAAGTAACTTCCTTCATTTGTCCTGCAGGTGGTGCTGTTTCTCCTGTCAGCCTTCTTCTTCTCTTGCCCCATACCAGAATATTTCTTCCCTGGGCGCTATGACATCTTCGGCCACAGCCACCAGCTCTTCCACATCCTGTTGTCCTTCTGCATGCTCACCCAGCAGGAGGCACTGTTCCAGGACTTTCTGTGGCAGCGGCAGGGGCTGGTTAGAGAGTTTGGAGAGAAGCACCTCCTGATGGCCTGTGTCTCCTTCGCCTGCTTACTGCTTTGCTGTATGATGACGGCGCTCATCATGACGATCAGAGCTCAAGCTCAACTGACTAAAGGGCTTCGATATCAGAGAGACATTTGTAGATAAACATGAGCTTCCAGTGTTGGTCTTTGTGTGTTCATGTGTTTTTAGATGTCTGCTCCTCCCTTTAATGTTCCAGTACTGTCGTTAAGATTTTCATCATATTTGTTCTGTATCTACAGCAATCTGCAATTTTCTATTATTTATACGGTTTCTAAATTCATTTATTTAAAACAGGATATGATGACAGTGTCATGTCATTTGTAAGAAATACACAGTTTCAGTCTGAAGCTAAGAGACAAAGATTTAACTGCAAAGCTTCTGTTGCTGTTAGCTGAAAAGCGATGGTACTTTACGTTACATTAAGTGATTTTATCCTACAAGCCCACTAGTACAAAGTCTGGGTGATTATCAGAATGTGATCTTTGTCATGTCATGCCTTCAGCACGATTCCCATAGGCGCTCACTGATATCAAACTGAGTTTCTCCCCATGTCAGAATGCGTTTGACTTGAATAATCTTAACACGTGTGACAGCACACGATGTCCAGATTCTTATGTAAAAACGGCTGTAAAGTGAAGCTACAAGGTCAAGAGTTGAGTGAGTTTGTTTCTAAGGCATGTGTACTTTACCTTGTTGCATGTATTTTTATGAAGAGACAATAGTAATGAGCTGGGACTAAGGCTTTATGTTAAATAGCCAGTTAACCAGGCACCGGAACAGCTCTCTTTTTTTCATTAATATAAGAAATCAGCTAATGAACTTTAGCTCTTTCGTCTTCTAATTGCAGGAAAAGAAGTAAAATGACAATGTATGATGATGGTTTTCGACTCACAGGGAGCATAACACTGTGATATAATAAACTGTTTGGACCCAGTAATACTAATGTCCGATGGGTGTGTTGTACATATCACTTCATCTCACAAGTGTTCAGCAGCTGGCACTACTCTCACTGTAACACTACAGTGTAAGAAACTGCACTGAAACGATGGGCAGAAAATAACATTACTAAGCGGATGAGTGACATTAAACATGGTTCAGAGGAAGAATGAGGAAATAAGCCAGGTGCAGACCCTCCAGTGTGCCTTAAAAACATCAGCCGACCTTGACAAATTAACAGGCAGTAAAAGTACTAATCCTTAAATGCAGAGTGGTCGATGTTTTTATCTTGTCTCAGTTCTCTGCAGGCCTCACTCCACCAGTCAAGCAGAAAGTTTCAGTTATAGTGTTTGGGTGGAGTCGCTGATAAAGTTCCAGTTTCAGTTTGGTTTGGGCTTTAAGAAGCTTATCAGTCCCAGCTGCTTGTGGTCAGACGAACTGTCAAATATGTTTTTTATTATTACAGGAGAATATCACAACAAATCTACCTGAAATGACAAGAGTTACATGCTGCTTGGTAAACACTTGTAAACTGCAAAATTCACCTTTTGAAGCACAACCAATAACAGAAAAACTGTTTTCTGCAAATTCCATCCACACGAGACTCTGACAGAACAACCAGCGTTCAGCGAAATGAAAGTCACAGAAGAGGTTCATCCTCTGAACAGGAATGGAGGAGAAGTACTCTGTCAATTAAACAAACTTATGTTTCTGGGTCAGTTCATGAAAGTTAATGCAGTTAAACGTCATTTAGCGTTTAAGCTGAACAATAAAACAGAAAAGACACAAACACTACAACACTGTGAGCTTCATTCATTCCATTTAGTCATTTATCAGATGCTTTTATCCACTTACAAGTGAGTACAAGTCACAGGCGGGGTAAACGTGAGGAGGTCTGACCTAACGACCCCTACTGGAGGTAGGATTCGAACCCCGGTCTCCTTCATGGACGGCACTGCAGGCTTACCTCTTTACTGTCCACTCAGTTGCTGTCTACAAACCTTACAAACGTTGGCTTGTGTTGTGTTTCTCTACATTACACAGTAACCTGCAGCTACAGCTCAACGTTCATGCTACTTCTGCCCTTTGCTGTTATTTTACTCTAGAGAGGACGAGAGGACGGTGTGTCTCCTGTGTCCTCAGTGGTCTATCAGTCGGGTTCGTGTGTGTGTCTTTAAGCAGCTCAACCTGCAGAGCGGCTCAGTGTTTGTTCAGTCTGTCAATGTATAAACCTGCAGCAGGAACAACTCCTCACAGATCTGAACCTGAACTCACAGCTGACAGCTCACAGGTACGCTTCACTCTGTTTATTTCTACTTTAACTACTTCACAATTACTTGGATGAAAACACTGGATATTAGTAGTTCTATATAATATGTACATTTCTTACTTTCCTTCCTTTCCTCTAATGACTCTAATGTGTCCTGATCTTAGTCCTGAAGGAATTTAACCACCATAAATATCAAACTATATTGGAGAGTAATAAAACCATGTGAAACTAGTTCCTGACCTTTTCCAGGCCGATTGTTTTAATCTAAATATCACACGTAGCACAGACACACAACACAACTTTAACAGTGTGTGTACTTCTCATACTTTACCTGGTTAAACAATAACATATTTTACAAATCAAAAGCCTAAATGTCAAAGCTGAACATGAACTTTTTCAAATATAGTGAAAAATATCTTAAGATCTTTTTCTAATGTTTGTCCTGTGAAGTGTGAAACAGTATCTTTATAACCGTGTTTCACATGTGATGGTTTCACATGGAGGTGGAGGTTGTTTTCACACTTTCTGTGTCTTCAGTGAACCTGCAGAATAATAATTTGACAGGAACACAACAAGCCTTAGTGTTCACTCCTCAAGAATCCTCTGATCTGTAATCAGAGGAGTAAACTGACAACAAACAGGGTCTTTGGTCGTGTGAAGGGGTTGAAATAAATTATCCACATATTTGTTAGAGTTGGAGGCTTCATCACAAGGGCTGTTGAAGTCTGTCCTGAGGGTGGAGCTTCATATATCTGCTTTCTCTGAAATATTAACAAGCATCTTAAGAATCCTCATCACAAATGTGCATTTTGTCCCAAGTCTGACTAGTTTATATCTGTGAGGGTTGTGTTAATATTTGTTACCTTCCTAATTCATCTGCCAGCACCTTCAGATGAACATGTTCTCATTTGTTCAATTCATATATAACAGAAAACCATTTAGAACATTTTTATGTTTTGATCATATAGATCATGTTCCAGGACAGATTAGCTGTGGATTTGTGGACACTCAATCTAATGTTTAACAAAACTCACATCACAGGGTGTTTTGGAAATGGTCCACACAGAGTGCAGACACAGACAGACAGATCTATCCGACAGATTGATGCAGAGAAATAACTTAAAATAAAGTGTTACAGGCTTAGACGAGAGAGTCCAGACAAGCACATAGACAGGAGCCAAAGACAAGGATCAAGAGTGACAACATAGAGGTAAATTAGAGAAATGAAAAACAGGTGAGGCGTCTTCAGGAGTAAGAGCTGGAGGGTTAGAGAATGAACAGGTGTGTAGGAAGGTCAGGGGTCAAGCCAAGTTGTTATTTTCTTTATTTGTAATGGTTATTAACCAGGTAGATCCAGCTGAGGTTACAACCTCTTTTTAAAAGGGAGACCTGAGCAAGATGAGCTAAAAGTTTCAGATAATCAATAATCAAAACAACACGAAGTACACGAACACACAACAGTATAGCTGTGTTCTTCTAGTTGTAAATGTCATCCTGGTAGAAAACAGGCGTAGACCTCCTGGTTACTGTTGTTAATGATCAGGGAAACTGAGGCTTCTTTACATGTTGCAGTCATTAAATGTCAGTATAAACCACTAGTGTGCAAATGCAGTTTGTCTTTGGCTCAGTGGTGTTTGTTCTTCTGTCAGGAATATTCAGACTGAGACTTCCCCTGTTTACTGTTGTACTGCAGCTCGTCCTCCACCTCGCTGCTCTTCACGCTGCATTTGCATGTTGACAGAAAGTGAAGCCAAACTGCTCGTGGCACAGTTTCATGGTCTGAAGTTTGTGTCCGGCTGTGGGGGAAGCTAACATCAGGTCAGCTGACGATACTGTTGGTGATTGGAGACGATCTCACATCTGTTGGTTCGTCAGAATTTCAGTCCCACTTCAGCAGTTTTTGAGCAGCAAAAGCTTCACATTATAGTTCTTCAACAGTTCTAAGAGACTGGTCTGAGTGGACCGGACTCTTTTATCCAAAGCAACAAACAAGTGAGGTTCAAAGCATCAACAACTCTAACTCAGGGAGAAGATATGTGAATGGAAAGAGGTGAGATAAAGGCGTTCTGGGGCTCATTCCACCATTGTGGGACCACAAGGATTTAACCTGTGTACCTGAGTCGGCCCTTCAGAATAACTTAACTTACCTGTAACACTGTTATACCAGTGACCAAACAGCTGGAGGCAGTAGCAGCATCTCACTCAGTCAAGGCAGCTTGACGTCAGTGTCTGATTTAATCTTTTCCTGCTTGTTCTGTGATGATGACAAAACTCTAAACGTTCTCTGAAAGCTGGGTTTTCCAATTGCTGTAAATAATAATTTATAATCATTCTTTTCTTCCACTGAGGTTTCAGTCCACTCGTGTTGCTGTAACAGGCTGTGGTATGTACACACACATTTTACTGTGTGTACATTTCTCTCAGTTTATTTCTTTCTTGCTGGTTTATTGTGCATAAAACCAGCAAGATAAAAGTTTCACCCAACCCAGATTCCAAACAAATTAATAATTTACCTAAACTTTGTTCATGTTTGAGAAACGCCATCAGTAAATTTAAATGATCCCACATTCCTGTGACACATCCAGTCAAAGTGATCCATCATCCAGAGGTCGACTTTCAAATGACTCCTCACCTCTCAACAGTTTCTGTCTCTCTCTCAGTGATCATGGCTGCCGTCGGAGCAGAGGTCACCAGCTCGTGGTTCCTTTCATCAGGAGTCGTCAGCTTCTTCATCCTCCTCCTCCTCCTCTCCATCTTCCTCACGTCTCTCTGCAGCGACTGCGGCAGGTCGGTGGTTCCACCTCAATCTGTATACGTGGAGCAGAGTGTTGTTTAAACTGAGTTGTTTTGTCTGTGGTTGTTTTCTAGACGTTCATTTGAGCTGCAAGATTCAAAGGTGGAGAAAAATCCTTCAGCTCTTATCAAAGTGGTAACAGACGTCTGTCCTTCTTCTGTTAATCTAACATTTAAATGAGATGATGGAGAAAATGTTTGACCTCGTGTTTGTTGACAGGTGAAGCTGGAAGAAGCTATGATGGCCAGAGAGAATCCGATGATCGACGAGATCCAAAAAGATGAAAAAGGTGAGAGAAGAGCAGCACACTTCACCAGGAAGAGAAAAACAATGAGTAGGTCTACGTTTTTAGATCAGTGACCTTCACTATGAACCCAATGAGTTCTGTCAGTGTTATATTATAGTCTTGTTAAATCAATCTAAAATCAGTAACTCATACTGAAAACACGTTGAAACATTGAAAACACAATCAAAGACTAATTAAAGATCAAAAATTGTGCTGTGTTTTGTGTTTTTTTTGTCCACCTGTGACATTTGGTTTACTTTAGTTTAGTTTAGTTTATCTTAGATAGTTTAGTTTAGTTTAGTTTAGTTTAGTTTTAGTTTGGGTTAGTTTAGTTTAGTTTTAGTTTAGTTTTAGTTTATCTTAGTTTAGTTTAGTTTAGTTTATCTTAGTTTAGTTTAGTTTAGTTTAGTTAAGGTTATTTTAGTTTAGTTTTTAGTTTAGTTTAGTTTAGTTTAGTTTTTAGTTTAGTTTAGTTTAGTTTAGTTTAGTTTAGTTTAGTTTAGTTTAGTTTAGTTAAGGTTAGTTTAGTTTAGTTTTAGTTTGGGTTAGTTTAGTTTAGTTTTAGTTTAGTTAGGGTGAGTTTAGTTTAGTTTAGTTTATCTTAGTTTAGTTAAGTTAAGTTAAGTTAAGTTAAGTTAAGTCCAACAGTAAATATTTCCCATATTATCTGGTGTTACATGTTCTGACTCTTGCTGTGAGCTGAGGACAGGGAGTCTGATCAGAGCTGAGAGTAGGATGAACGCAGCCAGATACAAAGAATCTCTAAAAGAAAACCTGAGACCGTGGTGATGGTTCACCTTTCAGCATGATTATGACCTAAAGCAAACGAGGAACACCTTAAATGTTAAATGAACAAATGAAAAAGAAACCGAGGAAAGTTCAGTGTCTCAGGATTCCTTTTACAGATTTGACATTTTCTCTCTTACTGTTTTACTGTGTTCAGAGATTCATTGTGAAGATGAAAACCACGTCCAGGTCACTACATGGAAAAGCCACCTGGGGGCGCCACAGAACAACCAAGGTCAGCAAACAATGAAACAGCAGAGAATGAGCAGCTTCACACTCTTAGAACATGAACCTTCAGAAAATAGGACAGAAGAAGAGATTGATGTCTTTTAGTTCTGGTGCTTCAGTGTGGACAGAGTCTCTAGTAACTCAGCATGGACACACTCTTAGTGTGTGTTTAAAATATTAGCTTCATACCTGAAGTGTGTGGGTGGGAGAACATGGGGGTGGGGACAACATTAATAATAAAATAATCAATAATCTCTGTTTCTCTTGGAGTGACATTCTCAAGGTAAACGGCAGAACTTCACATTACACATGATGTAATGTAATCTGGGAATGCCCGGATGTATGTATGTGACTGGCCAACGCACGTATGAGAAGTTGCACCAGCAGCTCCCTGTGGTGCCAGTCTCACGTTGAAATGAATGGTAGCGACTGAGGTTTTTCCTACAGGCTGAAAAGTCTAAGTGAGTCAGTCTGGTCCCTGAGGCTCAGGCTAAAAAGTGTAAATAAACTGCCAAGCAGATGTTTTTGGGAAGATTTAGGGCAGGGTTTAAAGTTAAAGTAAAGCTGGGTCTAGGTTTGACTAAGTCTCCAGAAATGAATGTATGTAATTGTAAAGTTCTGTGAAGTGATGGTGTGACACAGATCAGAACAAGAGACACGTGAAACGTTTGTGTTATATATCCAGAGTACAATCTGTGTGTGTGTGTGTGTGTGTGTGTGTGTGCAGAGTTGAACACCGAGGAGGGAAACTCAGTCCAGTTTCCTCCATGGAGGAGCCACCTGACAGGAGCACACAGCCCAGGTAATTAATAAGTAAAGATAAGAACTAGAAACTAAGAACTATATCCCCAATAAACTGTGTGTGATGCTGAGGTGACAGGTCGTGTGTCTTTCAATACACTTAGTATTTAGTTACTGCATTTCCTGGTTTACAGGCCAGTTTGCTGCTTTTCTGTTTCCTTTAAGAGGTCAGAGCTGCTTTCAGCTTATTTTCTGACACTTTATAGGCAACGTGAGACAAAAACACCCAATAGGTACAAATAAACACTATAAAGAGACAAAACTGGACAAAGAGACACAGAACCACTACAGAGACATTCACAGTGTGACAGACCTCACTTATATGTGGGTGTGGGGCATAGGGGGCCTGTCCTCTCACCATCTACTGTTATTTTTCCTCATTAGTTTATATTTAATGTGGTTTATTTCAGCCATGTTAAACTCGTCTTCTTTATACCTGTCTTTCTGTGTGCAGATGTGAACAGCTCCACTGCTCCAGACTCCGACCACATCTACCACACCATCGGAGGAGGCGAGACGGGTGGTGGGGATGCTGACACGTCACCACCAGCGACCAATCACGAGCCTCGCTCTGTAACAGTGGCTTCAGTTTATGCTCAGGTCAGCAAGAAGGTGACACAGACCACACCCACTACTACTGTCAATACACCTGAGCAGGTACAGGAGGAGGAGGAAGAGGAGGAGTCTTCACCTCCACTGCCTGGCAGGACGACAGAAATGGAGGGATGATGATGATGAAAGATTAAAGGAAAGAGAAAAAAGAGAGAATGGGCAAGAAATGAAAGAGTAGACTAATGGATAAAGACAGAGGATGAAGGATAAAGGATGAAACAAATAAAACAGGACAAAGGACAACAGAAAGATAAAAACAGAATGAATACATGAAGGAAGCTGGAGGAAGGACAAATAATGAAGAGAACGCTGGGTGTCACAGGATGAAGGAGAAGAAATGTGTTGGAAATAAACAGAGAAATCTTTCAGGACATGTTCTGACTTTTGGTCCAAAAACTGTGGATCCTACATTTCCCATAATGCAACTGGATGTTGTTGTGTTAAACTGATGGAATGCCCCTTTAAAGAAGCACAGGGACCAAAATGTTTTTATAACATATTATTATCATACTGTGATCCTTTTCAAATCACAGATCAATATTCCGATTGATTAACAACCACTGGTTTTATTGCTTTTTCATTCATATTTTAATCTGTTTGCAGACGTGAAACTTTCCGCAGACATTCGAAAGATCAAACACTGATACTTTTTACTTCTTCAATACTTAAATAAGTTATTTTCTGTTTCCACCTCCTAAAAGTGGGGGTTTGTCATTTTTCATTGTCAGTGATAAACTGAATATCTTCATGGTTTAAGCTGGAAACTCTATACTGAGCAGAAAAAATGTGTTAAAGATGGAAACAATTGTTGTATATTCTGTTTGTGCGGATGCAGTTGATGGAAACTACTGTGAACTTCCTTCATGACAGAAGCTGAATCACTGAAGTTAAATATAAACGAACTCTCTTTCTGATCTCTTTGATATTTGGTTCAAGAAAAGGTTACGTGACAAAAACCAAACTACCAAAACCACAGAGTCTCCTCAGTGAACTCTTAACATCTGTGTATTAGGTTTTACTGAGAATGTGAAGGTAACATTATTGAAATGATCCGGGTTCATCCTCTGGGATCAGGAATATGTCTAATTTCTAATTTTGGACGTTTGATCAGTAGCTGTAGTTTCTGTAGGTTTGTTTGCAGAAGTAGAAACAATAGAGTCAAAGTTATCTATCATGACACTGACTTTTTATTTCAGGCCTGTGTGACCGATGATGAGGTCAAGTAACTTATTAGGAGATTTATCACAACAGCAGCTGCTCTCATTTTTGATTTCTTGTTTTATAAATGTTTTGCCTAAAGCTGCAGGAACTGAAGCCCTTTCACTATTTGTTGCTCAGAGCGAATCTGGTTCTCCGGCAGCTGTACCTGTCAAACGTCAGGAAAAACCGGTGTGACTGTTTTTTCAGGAACTATTTCCATATTATTTCTGCGGAGAACATACGTTTGAAGAATAATTTCACAGCCTTTCAGTTTAGAGTTCAGGAAAATAAGAGTCGATGGAAACTCTCTAGACTAATGTGAACTCCCTTCATGACAGAAGCTGAATCACTAAAGTTAAATATAAATGAACTCTTTCTGACCTCTTTGATATTTGGTTCAAGAAAAGGTTACGTGACAAAAATGTTGCAGACTTAAGAGAATCTGCAGAATTTTATCAGTGTCAGCGTCCTGAACATTGGTTAATAGAGGGATTTGAAAAGGTCCTGGATGTACTGAAGAAGATTCTTCATGAAAAACATGAACAGACTAAATGTAGACTCATGTACATTCTGTTATGAACAGCAGTGTATTCTCCAGTCTTATTACTCTATAAATAATGTACAGTCCCCTCCAAAGGTACTGAACACTGAAAACTTCTGAACCACAGATAACATCTCAGTCAGTCCTCTACATATATCAGATCACTTCTTCATTCAACTAGTAGTTTTCTTCCTTGGAGGCCTGTCCTACTCAGCAACACCACTGACACCAGGAAGCTTCTCTCCACTGAAGTCATGCCTCTACCACCTCCCCCCTCCACCTCTCTCTCACTGCAGATGACTTTGCTCCCACAAAAACATACTACCAACCTCATCTAACAGCACATCTCTTGTCTAGTTTGCTACTCTGACTGAGGACGATGCATCCACTCTCCACCTCTCAAACCATCCTACAACCTGTTCTCTTGACCCTATCCCTTCCACTCTCCTTCAAACAACTGCATCATGACTAAGCTCAGTCAATACACAAATCATTAACACATCTCTCAAAACTGGCAACTTTCCCCACCTCATTTAAACAGGCCCAGATCATCTAACTCCTTAAAAAGTGAACTCTTAACCCATCCTGTTAATTACAGACCTGTCTCTCTCCTTCGATTCCTGGCCAAGACCTTTGAACGAGTAGTCTTTAATCAACTGACTAACTTCCTTTCTAGGAACGACCTCCTAAATGTCAACCAGTCTGGCTTCAAGAGTGGTCACTCCACAGAACTCCTGCACTCCTGAGGGTCATGGAATCCCTGCTGGCTGCAAAAGCTGCAGCTGACTCTTCTGTCTTAATTCTGCTTGACCTATCTGCAGCCTTCGACACAGTCAACCACCAGATCCTCCTTTCTACACTTTCGGATTTGGGCATCACTGGGACACCTCTGGCCTGGCTTAAGTCCTACTCGTCTGGATGTACCTTCAAGGTATCTTGGCAGGGCAGGTTTCTAACTCTCACTGCCTCTTCACTGGTGTGCCGCAGGGCTCAGTTCTTGGTCCTCTACTCTTTTCCATATATACCGCATCCCTTAGTTCCATCATCCAGTCACATGGTTTTTCCTATCATTGCTATGCTATTGACACACTGCTCTTCCCGTCATTTCCAACGAATGTTACCAGCTGCTCCATCAAACCTCCAGATGATCCAAAATGCAGCAGCATGTCTAATTTGTGTTCAGTAAAAAGGACACGTTACACCACTTTGCAGATCTCTGCACTGGCTTCATGTAGCTGCTGCATCAGGTTCAAAGTCCTGACCCTTACCTACAGAGTGGTCACTCAACAGCACCAGCTTATCTGAACTCCCTCATCCTGGTCTACAATCCCTCCTGCTCACTGCACTCACCTCAAAAGATCCCAGGCAAAAATTTTCAGCTCTGTGGTTCCACAATCAGGTGGAACGACCTACCCACCTATGCACACTCAGCTGCCTCACTCTCATTAATGTAAATGTAAATGTGTACTGAGCAACAGGTCAGCAAAGAGGTGACAGAAACATCAGCAGGCTGGCTAGTGTAGTGGTAAGATCACCACCTTCCATGTGGGAGACTGGGGTTTGAATCCCAGTCTGCTTCCAGCAGTAGGTTTAGTAGGGTTCCTTAGGCAGGACCTGCCTTCCCTTGTAAGCCACTTTGGATATAAGCGTCTGCCAAATGACTAAATGTAAATCAACAACAACCTCCACAGAACAGGACAAGACTTCATGAACAGAGACAAAGATTCCAAACCTCTGATCAGCAGAAAGAATCAGAAAGATAGGCTGGAGATTTCAGAAAAGTTCAGAGATGAGCTACAAAAGTTCTGGAAACCAAGATAAAACTCTAGCAGAGTGAAGGAAGGACCGAGAACCAGGACCTAACCCAACAGAACATGGATTTCACCTGGGGAAGAGGGACTTAAAGGGAGAATCCCCCCAAAACAAACAACTGAAGGAGGCTACATGAAAAGTCTGTCAGGTGTTGCAGGAAGGACTCCATGGTCAGAGATCAGACAGGACAGAACTGAGCAAACAATGTTTATTTATAAGTGACAGAACACAGTAAATCAATGAAACAGAGACCAGGTGGGAGGAGATGAGGTAGGTATGGTGGTCTGGTTGGAAACCGGAAGTAATGTCAAATCCAAGATGGCCGACTGACAGAGAGCACATCGACAGAGACACCAGAGTCACACAAACACAACGAGAATGTAGTCCAACCAATATCCTCAGAGCTAGCTCAGAGGTCGAGGGTAAGCTAGGTCATACACAGGCAGGCAGTTCAAAGCTAAATCCGACAGGCAACTCCACAACAGGAGACAATCCAGGTCGACACACAAAAGCAGTCCAAACAGTCAGAGCAGGACTGGGGACAACAAGGGAGCGAAACAGAACAGAGGGAGAACTCACTGAACCAGAGGGGAAGCAGGGTCAGGTCAGGCTGGTCCAATGAGGGGGAATCCAGGGTAGACAGGGTACAGGGGTACAGGTCCAGATACAGGTCTGGTACTGTGAGCAGGGGGAAAGACAGGGAATAAACAGAACTCACAGTACCAGGGGGTCAGGCAAGAGACGGGGTCCAGAACAGGCAAAGTCCAAAAAATCCAAATAACTTAATCCACAGGAACCACTGGATAGTGTCCAAGTGTCACGAACAGACTATCAGGTGAGCAGGCCGGTATTTATACTGTGGGGGAAAACCAGGTGTGACCAATCAGGTGAGTGCATGTGACTAGAACAGGAAAGGCAAACAGGAAACCGCCAAAATAAAAGCACGGCAGGAAGCACCAGCAGCAACGAGGCTGGAACCATGACAAAGTCTGGAAAAGAAAATCAAAAGAAGAAAGCAACAGTTTGGTGTCAGTGAGTCACAGGATTGATGCAGTTACTGCAAACAACAGATTAGAAACCAAATATAATGTTTTATTGGCTTTTATTGGTTTCTACTTATTGTAACCCAGCTGCTCGGTTTAATTTTCTTTTTCCTTTGATGTCTTTAATTGACACCAGCCATTTCTAATCAGTGTCATTAGTTCCACCTGCACTGCTCACACTGGGCAGGTACCAGTTCCCGTCACTCTGAAGGACGTGTCCATGCAGTAATACCATGTAAGAGCGAGCTTTCAGGGAGTGGAAGCCCTTTGACTTTTTATTTAATACAAGACTTTTTCTGTCAGCGTGTTAATACGTGTTCCTTAAAAGCTCAGCAGTCTCCTGCAACAAAGCTGTTGCCTGGAACTAAAAAATAAAATCACAGATGATCACATCTTTAAAAATGAATGTTTGTTTTCTCAGTAAATGCCAACCACCATTAAAGCTCTGTGGATGTAAAAGCTGATAAAACTCAGGAACATCACACAGAGTTATACTGCACATAACACACACTGCTAGAGAAATTACATGTTGAGCTGCAGTGTTGAGGAATGTGTGGTTCAGTGAGTCAGTAAATTCAGATGTCGTGTCATGTCTCAGTGACGTCTGAATCTAACTGTGTGTGTGTGTGTTTGTGTATGTGTGTAACATCCTGCTGTGATTAACTGTTCAGCTGACGGGTTTGGTGGATGTCACGTTCAGCACGACTTCAACCAGCTGAATATTTACTAAGTGTTGATTCTGAGACGACAGCAGCTCAGACACTCACTCAAATGTCTACTTCATCCCAAAGCTGTGGGCTGGGACTGAGCGCAGAGCTCTGTGCAAACCAGTTCTCCCCATATTAACTGGGAAAACTGATTCTTTGTTCATCATACCCTAACTGGTGTAGGTGCACGTCTAAACATCACACAACATTTTCTCTAACTGCTTTTCCAGGCTGTGCTGAATGAAGAAAAAACTCACTCTTTATTGATCAATCGAATGATTAATTTTTCAATAAATCTGTTGGTTATTTATTGAATAAAATAATAACTAAACAATAAATTAACTAAAACCATAACTTCTGTGTGGATAGCAGCTGCATTTGTCTTTTATTGTAATGTGAAATCTATGAATGAAAACTGTCTAAGATACTATTCATCACCAGAGATTAGATTTATGTATTATTATGTCACTGTAGGTAGTTGTACTACTCAAGTATTTACAATTATTTCTACTTTACCTTTGTACTTTTTAATGCACTACACTTATCAGTTACTGGATTTATTCACATGCTCAACTTGTAAAATGCTGCATGATTATAAATTAAAGACCCTGCACAGTCCCACAGTTATGTGACTGATTAAACTGCTTCAGAGAAAGTTGAAATCTGACCTGAAATAACACAGAATTGTCCCTGAAGTTGCACAGTGAACTGTAAAAACGAATTTTATTTGTTATCACTGACAGGTACAACTTGTCAGACCTTAAAAACTGACTGAATGACTGAAGGTGTGTGCACAAAATATTTTGTCAGCAGGTAGAAGCATGAAAAGGAGATGATGCTTTGCTGATGATTTCAACATTTCATGGGAAATTCACGTCCTGCTGACTAGTGACTGATGGATGCAAGTTTGGAAAGAAGTTTCAGCAATCGGAAATATCTGAGTCAGTGAGAGTTCAGATGCTGTGTCATGAGTCGGTGACGTCTGAATGGAGCTGTGTGGATGTCACGTTTACCACAACTTGAACCAGCTGAATATTTACTGCGCTGAGACAACAGCAGCTCACACGCGTTCAAATCTCCAGTTCATCACAGAACTGCTGGCTGGGACTGAGCTCTGTGCAAACCAGTTCTCCCAGTGTAAACTGGGAGCACAGTTTCTTTATGGAGCTGCTCTGTGCTCAGAGATGCTGCAATGTTGAAACAGGAAGGAGACAAAGAGAAACTGTGTGTGAAGCAGTGTCACAAGACTCTTCTCAGGAAACATCACTTTTGTTGCACACAGACAGCCTCTGTATATTTTCCTGCATTCCAAATAAAATAATCACGGTACTATAAGTACTGTGTGAACTGGAGAGACAGATGCGACAGTCAGCTGATGGGATTTCTTGCCTCAGTGAGTTCAAGATGTCACCTTTCAGTTTTAAGTATATTGTTTTTGTCTTCAGGTTGAATGGGGTAGTAAACCTTGAAAGCAGCTTTCACCAGTGTTCTTCAACCTAAAGTTCAGCTTGAGGAAAGAATTTGAAATGGTACTTGCTGTGGAGTCCAGCCTGTTTGTTTAGGCTCCTGATTTACATTTCAACACCTCCAGGTCTCAGACTCAGAGACAACCTGCTGAGATGACGACTTTAAAAGGAAAGATCCTTTATGCTCTCTCTGTGCACACATCAGTCTTTTTATCCTGGAGGAGACTCAACAATAGTTACATAAAACCTACACTCTGGACCAGCCAGGGGACCCTGTGCTCTCTACTCATTCAACTTTTGTTGCTGCTCGCATCTTCAGTAAAACAGTGAAATGTCTGGATGTGGAAAAATACGGGAAAGTGAAGAATACAACCTGCTCTTATTCCCAAGGTGTAAAATAGCAGCAAGCAGCGACGAAGGCCTACTGCTGAGTCACACATCACCTTCATCAGGGCCAAAAAGAAGCACTTGAACACAACACTAAGACTCCAACAGCTAGCTGGATGAGGGGGTCTAACTAAATGTGTTAGTCTGTTTCCATCATTCAGTAAAAGAAATTGATCTTGCTGATTCAATTCAATTCAAACTTTAAATAAAGTTATAGATAGATATAGAAAACCCAACAACCCCACTGAGTAGTGAAGAGGAAAAACTCCCTTTAGAGGAAGAAACCTCCACAGAACCAGGCCCAGGGTTGATGTCACCCTCAGAAAGATCTCCTATCTCCTCCTAAAATCTTCATAACTCACTGATTTTCCAGCTGTTGTTATTAGAAATTACTGTTAAGGTATCAACTTGTCATAAAACAGTAGAAGAAACACACGACAGGTCGTACAGTGACCTGCGTTTATATAAGATAGAACTTCTCTTCTGTAAAATACATTTCTCTCATGGTTTGGTTTGGACATTTCTTTTGTTAGAGTATCAGAAACCAGCATAAAGGTCTGTTCTTCTCCTTCTTTCTGTGAACTGGACAGAACAGGGCAGAGTCCTGATCCAGACCACCTCACAAGCCCTGATGCAGCATCTTTAATGAGGGAACCAGGGTTTGACTTCACACCTGTGGTTCCCAGAATAACCACAGAGGAACCTGGACACGCTCCATATGGACAACAGCTGATTCCCAGTCAGACTGTTCATCAGCTGGATGAAGCTCTGTCCACTAACACACCCTGTGACAGGAAAACAGGATTTTCACAATAAAACACCTTGTTGGCTTCTCAGTGTCCAAATGAGAAAATAAACCAGAAATTATAGATGACACCTGAGAACAGCTTCACACTGAACGTGTTCTTGTCTTTTCCTGCAGAACATGAGTTGGAATGAAAATCTTCCTACACAGTAACTATACATGGACCATACAGTACTTCACTGTTTGAGTAGCAGTAGTACTACTACTCACTTTACTTTTAATTTGTGCATGTTATTCCTGCTGTGTTGTCCTCTGTCCTCTGTCCTCTGCTAACTTTATCTCATGTTGTGGTTACTGTGGTTTTAAACCGGGTCAGTCTGTCAGATAAAACTGGGCGGGATGTCCCTTTAAAAGCTGCAGCCTCGCTGCGTCCGCACGTCGCTCACGACGGGACGGGCGGCGCTGTGCGTGAGCTACGTGCAGCCCCGCACACAGAGAGGAGGGTTATGTAACCAGAACGGGGCAGGACCCGCCCCCGGGCTCTTTGTTGTCCGCACATACTGCACATTACTGCTCAGTACTGCAGTACACAGGAGTACATGCAATACTCCAGTAACCCACCCATTGGATGAAGCTGCAAAAACATGAACGTTGCATGATCTTGTACAAATACTTCAGTACTTCAGTACCTCTGTACTTCAATACTTCTGTACTTCAGTACCTCTGTACCTCTGTACTTCAATACTTCAGTACCTCTGTACTTCAATACTTCAGTACCTCTGTACTTCAATACTTCTGTACTTCAGTACCTCTGTACCTCTGTACTTCAATACTTCAGTACCTCTGTACTTCAATACTTCTGTACTTCAGTACCTCTGTACCTCTGTACTTCAATACTTCAGTACCTCTGTACTTCAATACTTCTGTACTTCAGTACCTCTGTACCTCTGTACTTCAATACTTCAGTACCTCTGTACTTCAGTACCTCTGTACTTCAATACTTCAGTACCTCTGTACTTCTGTACTACAGTACTTCAGTACCTCTGTACTTCAATACTTCAGTACCTCTGTACTTCAGTACCTCTGTACTTCAGTACCTCTGTACTTCAGTACCTCTGTACTTCTGTACTTCAATACTTCAGTACCTCTGTACTTCTGTACTACAGTACTTCAGTACCTCTGTACTTCAATACTTCAGTACCTCTGTACTTCAGTACCTCTGTACTTCTGTACTACAGTACTTCAGTACTTCTGTTTTCTGTACTTTATTTCAGTTTCATGTTCAAACGGGTCAAATGTTGCAGCAGCTGCTGACGCGAAGCTTCACAAACTCTTCAACAAGTATTTGAGGAATTTCCTTCTGTGCTCATAGAAACACACACACACACACACACACACACACACACACACACTGTGATATCATTTAACAGGCCTGATGTCATTTTACTGGTGTATTAGTATCTGTAGGACTGCAGTAATACTGCGTGTAGGGCTGCAGTAATACCACATGTAGGGCTGCAGTACTGCAGTAATACTGCGTGTAGGGCTGCAGTAATACCACATGTAGGGCTGCAGTACTGCAGTAATACTGCGTGTACTCTGTGCAGCTTGTGGTTCAACAAAACCTGTAAAACGCAGTGAACTGGTTTCTGCAGGTTTGCTGCTCAAACGAAGTGCAGACTTTCACTGGGAGCACTGGGAGCACTGGGAGCACTGGGGGTCACTGCAGGAATGTGTCCGGTCTGTTCGGTGTGTTTCGACACTAACTCGGTAAACAACAGACCTCGGTGGGGGTGTGCGCCTGCACGGCCGAGCTCCACCAATCAGCGTCCACCTCCTCCCCACGTGGTTGTCTTGTTTACTACGGGACTGAGGAGCCACCGGGGGGGCTGCTGGGAAAAGCCGGAGCGGGATCAGCTCTGGAGACCTGGGGTGGGGTCACGTCACATTACCCCCCCCTTTTACAGCTGCAGCCACATGATGAAATGAGTGAAACGATGTTGGATCAGGTTTTTATTGGTGTGTTCACAGAACAGAGAGAATCATGGGAATAAAAAGACTTTTGACCTTTGACCTTCACAGTCAAAGCGCTGCCAGGTGAAAAGGTTTCAGCTTCTTTCACCTGCTGCTGGTTCCTTAAGTTCTGCTGTGGTTCTGTGTAGTGAGCGTTCAGCCTTTCTACCTGATTTTATTTAAGTTCATGTTTTCACCGATCTCTAAAATCTGAGTGAAGAACTTCAAAATCAAACAACGATCAAATGTATCGTAATTTAAATGTTCGATAAAATCAATAAATACCATGAAATCCTCCAGAGTTGACTTCTTGTCAGTAAATCTCATCAGAACATTTTAATTGAAAACAGGATTTCTTTCTTTCTTTCTATTTATTTCTTAACGTTTTTTTTTTTTTTACTTGATCACAACCACACACTAAAATACTCCATCAGTACTGTAGTACTCAGTGATGTCTGCAGTATTTCTACAACACTCATTCACAGAAACAACATTAAGATGAAAAGCAGACGCTGCTGAAACAATGGTCAAATATTCAAAAGAAGGAATTTACACCTCATTTACTGCACTGTACTGCAGTAACATGTAACTAACATGCAGTAATATGCAGTAACATGTAACTAACATGCAGTAATATGCAGTAACATGTAACTAACATGCAGTAACATGCAGTAACATGTAACTAACATGCAGTAACATGCAATAACATGTAACTAACATGCAGTAACATGCAGTAACATGTAACTAACATGCAGTAACATGCAGTAACATGTAACTAACATGCAGTAACATGTAACTAACATGCAGTAACATGTAACTAACATGCAGTAACATGCAATAACATGTAACTAACATGCAGTAACATGCAGTAACATGTAACTAACATGCAGTAACATGCAGTAACATGTAACTTACATGCAGTAACATGTAACTTACATGCAGTATATCGTGTGATTTACTACAGTAGCCTGAACCTTTTTATTGGAAAGACTAGAAACACATATGAGGCAGGACTCCTCCACCTCCTCCACCCTCACTCAGGATCAGATCTCCACTTTCCCTCCTGAGCTCAGCCTTCTTCCAGGTCTGACCAGGTCTGATCCAGTCCAGGTTTTGTGCAGCTCTGCTCCCTCCCTGCTCCCTCCCCCCTCCCTCCCTGACGGTGTTCAGGCTGCAGCAGCAGCTCAAACACACACATGCACACACACACACACTGAGCAGCAGTGGACACCAACTGGAAGTCTTGGTTCCGGAGCTGGTGAATCTGCAGGTAGGGGACACCTGTCCGCCTCGAACCGCTTTCTGAGCTGAAACAGAAGCGTCGAGTCAGCAAACATCATTTACTTTGCTTTGAAGGCTCGAACCTGTGGTGGGTGTGGACGGGATTCGGTTTCGGGTTCGGTTTGTGTTTGTTCTGGATGCTGCTTCAGTCTTTTCCTGCAGTTAAGAAGCTGCATGTAGCTGATGAAGATGATGATGATGATGATGTTTACACTGAAGAGAAGAGAAGAGAAGTTGTGTGAGGAGTTTAAAAACACCAAGAATCGACACGGGATTCGATTCTTTACTCTTTACCGATGAAACCAAACGAGTCAGCTCGATTTAAAGTGAACATTAAGTTTAAATTGACTTTTAGTTGTTCTTGTTTTCAATGAGGACTTTTATTGTGGAGGGTGTAAACTCGGCACTGAAGGGATCTGATTGGTCCAGAGCTGAGGTTTGGGGGAGGGGGGTAGTGTGTGTGTGTGTGTGTGTGTGTGTGTGTGTGTGTGTGTGTGTGTGTGTGTGTGTGTGTGTGTGTGTGTGTTTTGATATTCCTTTAGGACGCGTTTAATGGATTAAAGTTAGAATCAGGTCCACATGAGGTTGTTATGGACGGAAGTGGGTTTTAATTTGAAATGTGTTAATTCAGGGATTTTAAGTTTCTGATTCAGTGAAGAATGAATGATTCTGTTTGTCTGAGTCCAGTCTGTGGTTCTGTTTGATGAGATATAAAAATACTATACTGTACTTCACTGTACACGTTACTGTGTATAACTACAGCAGTAAAACACTGAAGACCTGTTATTGTACAGGTGTAAACATATTATTATTATTATTATTATTATTATTATTATTCTTTATCAGGGATGATCTGAGATGTGTTGTTTAGTTGTTTATTAGCATTAGGCTCAAATTGATCATCGACACCAAGAATACAGTTTTCCTGTGTCTGTTGTTGAACACGTTGAATGCAGTATTAGTGTTTCTACACAGTGCTAATGGTACTTTTACTTGTTCCCACGGGTTTCATTACTGACCCAGCGCAGAAACAAATTTACATAAAGATGATTCATGGGAAAGAAGAAAAACGAAGTTCAGTTGCACAAATGTTTGTTTCTTTGAACTGTTGGATCATTTGACCTCTTCAGGCCTCGAGCACTTGATGAAATGAAACCATGTGAGAAGGTTGGAGAGGAAATGTCTCAGAAACACAACGGCTCGTGGTTTAATCTTTAACTGTTTAATGAGAAGCAATAACTGAGCCTGTACCGTCCACACTGTACTGACGTGGGGTTTTAAAGGATCCACACGGAGACTCAAAGTGAACCCCCCCGAACGGCTGCTGGGAGAATGAACCTGTTGGAGGCTTCTTAGAAATGTGTTTGTGTTTATCTACCTGTGGTTGTTGTGTTTAGTTTGTGTTTATCTACCTGTGGTTGTTGTTTAGTTTGTGTTTATCTACCTGTGGTTGTTGTTTAGTTTGTGTTTATCTACCTGTGGTCGTTGTGTTGTGTTTGTGTTTATCTACCTGTGGTTGTTGTTTAGTTTGTGTTTATCTACCTGTGGTTGTTGTGTTGTGTTTGTGTTTATCTACCTGTGGTCGTTGTTTAGTTTGTGTTTATCTACCTGTGGTCGTTGTTTAGTTTGTGTTTATCTACCTGTGGTTGTTGTGTTTAGTTTGTGTTTATCTACCTGTGGTTGTTGTTTAGTTTGTGTTTATCTACCTGTGGTTGTTGTGTTTAGTTTGTGTTTATCTACCTGTGGTCGTTGTGTTGTGTTTGTGTTTATCTACCTGTGGTCGTTGTTTAGTTTGTGTTTATCTACCTGTGGTTGTTGTTTAGTTTGTGTTTATCTATTTGTGGTTGTTGTTTAGTTTGTGTTTATCTACCTGTGGTTGTTGTGTTGTGTTTGTGTTTGTCTACCTGTGGTCGTTGTTTAGTTTGTGTTTATCTACCTGTGGTCGTTGTGTTTAGTTTGTGTTTATCTACCTGTGGTTGTTGTTTAGTTTGTGTTTATCTACCTGTGGTCGTTGTGTTTAGTTTGTGTTTAGTTTGTGTTTATCTATTTGTGGTTGTTGTGTTTAGTTTGTGTTTATCTATTTGTGGTTGTTGTGTTTAGTTTGTGTTTATCTACCTGTGGTTGTTGTGTTTAGTTTGTGTTTATCTACCTGTGGTCGTTGTGTTTAGTTTGTGTTTAGTTTGTGTTTATCTACCTGTGGTCGTTGTGTTTAGTTTGTGTTTATCTACCTGTGGTTGTTGTGTTTAGTTTGTGTTTATCTATTTGTTGTTGTTGTGTTTAGTTTGTGTTTATCTACCTGTGGTCGTTTGTGTTTGTGTTTAGTTTGTGTTTATCTACCTGTGGTCGTTGTGTTTAGTTTGTGTTTATCTACCTGTGGTTGTGTTTAGTTTGTGTTTATCTACCTGTGGTTGTTGTGTTTAGTTTGTGTTTATCTACCTGTGGTTGTTGTGTTTAGTTTGTGTTTATCTACCTGTGGTCGTTGTGTTTAGTTTGTGTTTATCTACCTGTGGTTATTGTTTAGTTTGTGTTTATCTACCTGTGGTCGTTGTGTTTAGTTTGTGTTTAGTTTGTTTATCTACCTGTGGTCGTTGTGTTTAGTTTGTGTTTAGTTTGTGTTTATCTATTTGTTGTTGTTATTAGTTTTGTGTGTTTTCTATTTTGGTGGTTGTTGTGTTTAGTTTGTGTTTATCTACCTGTGGTTGTTGTGTTTAGTTTGTGTTATCTACCTGTGGGTCGTTGTGTGTTGTTGTGTTTAGTTTGTGTTTATCTACCTGTGGTCGTTGTGTTTAGTTTTGTTTATTACCTGTGGTTGTTGTGTTTAGTTTGTGTTTATCTATTTGTTGTTGTTGTGTTTAGTTTGTGTTTATCTACCTGTGGTCGTTGTGTTTAGTTTGTGTTTAGTTTGTGTTTATCTACCTGTGGTCGTTGTGTTTAGTTTGTGTTTATCTACCTGTGGTTGTTGTTTTAGTTTGTTTATCTACCTGTGGTTGTTTGTTTAGTTGTGTTTATCTACCTGTGGTTGTTGTGTTTAGTTTGTGTTTATCTACCTGTGGTCGTTGTGTTTAGTTTGTGTTTATCTACCTGTGGTTGTTGTGTTTAGTTTGTGTTTATTACCTGTGGTCGTTGTGTTTAGTTTGTGTTTAGTTTGTGTTTATCTACCTGTGGTCGTTGTGTTTAGTTTGTGTTTATCTACCTGTGGTTGTTGTGTTTAGTTTGTGTTTATCTATTTGTTGTTGTTGTGTTTAGTTTGTGTTTATCTATTTGTGGTCGTTGTGTTTGTTGTGTTTATCTACCTGTGGTTGTTGTGTTTAGTTTGTGTTTATCTATTTGTGGTCGTTGTGTTTAGTTTGTGTTTATCTATTTGTTGTTGTTGTGTTTAGTTTGTGTTTATCTACCTGTGGTTGTTGTGTTTAGTTGTGTTTATCTACCTGTGGTTGTTGTGTTTAGTTTGTGTTTATCTACCTGTGGTTGTTGTGTTTAGTTTGTGTTTATCTACCTGTGGTCGTTGTGTTTAGTTTGTGTTTAGTTTGTGTTTATCTATTTGTTTGTTGTTGTGTTTAGTTTGTGTTTATCTACCTGTGGTTGTTGTGTTTAGTTTGTGTTTATCTACCTGTGGTTGTTGTGTTTAGTTTGTGTTTATCTACCTGTGGTTGTTGTGTTTAGTTTGTGTTTATCTATTTGTGGTCGTTGTGTTTAGTTTGTGTTTATCTACCTGTGGTTGTTGTGTTTAGTTTGTGTTTATCTATTTGTTGTTGTTGTGTTTAGTTTGTGTTTATCTACCTGTGGTTGTTGTGTTTAGTTTGTGTTTATCTACCTGTGGTTGTTGTGTTTAGTTTGTGTTTATCTTCCTGTGGTTGTTGTGTTTAGTTTGTGTTTAGTTTGTGTTTATCTACCTGTGGTTGTTGTGTTTAGTTTGTGTTTATCTATTTGTGGTTGTTGTGTTTAGTTTGTGTTTATCTACCTGTGGTCGTTGTGTTTAGTTTGTGTTTATCTACCTGTGGTTGTTGTGTTTAGTTTGTGTTTATCTATTTGTGGTTGTTGTGTTTAGTTTGTGTTTATCTACCTGTGGTCGTTGTGTTTAGTTGTGTTTATCTACCTGTGGTTGTTGTGTTTAGTTTGTGTTTATCTATTTGTGGTTGTTGTGTTTAGTTTGTGTTTATCTACCTGTGGTTGTTGTGTTTAGTTTGTGTTTATCTACCTGTGGTTGTTGTGTTTAGTTTGTGTTTATCTATTTGTGGTTGTTGTGTTTAGTTTGTGTTTATCTACCTGTGGTTGTTGTGTTTAGTTTGTGTTTATCTACCTGTGGTCGTTGTGTTTAGTTTGTGTTTAGTTTGTGTTTATCTATTTGTGGTTGTTGTGTTTAGTTTGTGTTTATCTACCTGTGGTCGTTGTGTTTAGTTTGTGTTTATCTACCTGTGGTTGTTGTGTTTAGTTTGTGTTTATCTATTTGTGGTTGTTGTGTTTAGTTTGTGTTTATCTACCTGTGGTCGTTGTGTTTAGTTTGTGTTTATCTACCTGTGGTTGTTGTGTTTAGTTTGTGTTTATCTATTTGTGGTTGTTGTGTTTAGTTTGTGTTTATCTACCTGTGGTTGTTGTGTTTAGTTTGTGTTTATCTACCTGTGGTTGTTGTGTTTAGTTTGTGTTTATCTATTTGTGGTTGTTGTGTTTAGTTTGTGTTTATCTAATCTATTGTGTTTAGTTTGTGTTTATCTACTGTGGTCGTTGTGTTTAGTTTGTGTTTATCTACCTGTGGTCGTTGTGTTGTGTTTAGTTTTTGTTCTGCAGATACTTGAGTTTGTGTCTCTTCTTTTTTGTGACTGAGCGTTTTCAGACTCTGGTTTCTCTGAGTCACTGATTAACAGGAAATGTTTGGGGGGGGTTGGCATCGTGTTTCATCATGTTACCATGGTGACACCATTTAGTAAATGGTTGTTGTCTGCAGATGTGATAAAGAAACAGTGATGAACTCATCTGCTCAGTGTGTTACTGTGTGTGTGACTTTAACTGGTAACGGGTTTCACACACACACACACACACACACACACACACACACACACACACACACACACACACACACACACTGCCGCCTGCCTGTAAGTGACTCTGTATCCCATACCAGAGGGTTTTCCCAGCAGCAGTGTTGTGTTGGGGGCAGCGGGTCAGAGCAGCATGAGTCTGTGGCAGCGTGCAGTGTTCGTGGGGCAGCGAGAAATAGAAATAGGATCATTCAGTCGGAGGAACAGATTGATGTTTACAGCTTATTAGTCAGTCAAACCGAGCAGCTCAGCGGTTTGTAAGCGTCACAGACGGGTCGGCACAACTGTTTTCATGATCTGGAGGTGAGCAGCAGTTTCTCTGTTGGCAGGAGATCACTTTGGAACTATGAGGATCAGGACGTGAGCAGCCTGTCCTCTACCCACAGGGCAGCGTTCTGTCCTCACCTGAGCTCCAGGTTGGACATGAGGACAGTTAACATTTGCACATAGCTCAAATTCAGTTTTTCATCTCATACATTTTATTAAGTGCTGTGATTTCACTGGTGCATTTTCAAACGACCCGTGTCGATCACACTGACAGTGACTGTTCAAATACTGAGAGAGCTGAGGCATCAGGAAAAGAGCCGTGAGAATTAAGAACATCATTGTACCATAAGAGCTGCTTGTTGTTTGAGTGATGACCTTCGTGTCCTGGGCCTGTATCTAACATGGCAGCTTGTTGCTATGATGAGAATGTTGCAGCTACATAACATGGCAGATGATGTCTGTGGTAGGAGGGTTTGCTTTTCTACAGACATCTGGAGGAAACTCAGACACATGATCCGGGCTGCAGCAAATCTAACTCTGCTTGACCGGACGAGATCTCAAAGCTGATGTTTCCACGCTCTCAGCACCTTCAGTGATCGTTACACAAACGCGTTGGAGCCTCAGCTTCACCTGAGTGACTCAGATGAAACTTTTCTGTTTCAGATTCTCCACAGACAGACAAACAGACATGTTACCAAAGACTCGTCTGGGGAAACGCTCTCCTCTTGGTGCGCTGGTGAGCTCCACCTGCCCGGCTGCAGGACCACACATTAACCTGGAGGCAGGTGAGGCCGATACCAGCATGGCAGCAGCTCAACAGGCCGTCAGCAGAGTCCGAGGGTTGAATCATTCTGGGCTGAAGGTGAGAGGACGAATTGAATTTGTCCTATGGTGCTGTGGTTTCGTTTCTCTAGGTTTTATTTGAGTGGACTTTTCAGTTTCAGTTCTTCAATAACCGTGATGGGAAAACCCTCTGTCTGCCACACATAAGAGACTGTTTGTCCTGACTGAGCTTCTCTCTCTCAGGTGTATTTCCAGTGTGGAGGAGGGGAGTCCCCAGGTACCACGGATCAGCTGGACTTAAAGCAGAGTGATGCATCTGTCTGGTCTTCGTCTCATCCTGTTCCTCCGTCCAGCAGCAGCAGATCCGTCTCCTCTTGCATCGACGTCCCCCGCAGGTCAGACGTCCCCTCTGTCTCTGTTGATTACTCATCTACTTATTTTCCAATAAATAACTTTGAACTGCCTCCACCTCCTCACACAGTCAGCGGAGGAGTCCAGAGGAGGTGGATATGGATGAGCTGATGGCAGCGATGGTTCTCAGCAGTTTGTCCTGCAGCCCTCTGCTGCACAGCCCCGCAAACACAGACACAACAGGTACAGGTCCAAACAGTGCAGTATTTGTACTGCAGTTTTAACAGTGGTACTTCCAGTTACAGTGACAGTAGTATAGTACGAGGTTTGAAAAGTAAAACCACGTCTCTACCTGTTGTTATCTGTGTTAGAAAAAAAAACTTAATAGAATTAGATTGTGATCAAGAAAGTATTTAAAAGTATTAAGGTACAACTTGGGGGTTCTCATACTTTACTGAGTAAAGTACTTTTACTGCAGATCCAATGCCAAACGAAACCCTGTACACAATGTAAGAGAATCCATATGTCACATTTCACATGGTTTAATTAAATTGATTGTGGACAAATGAATTTCACCTGATCTGAATCCAGCGTGTTTCAATCTGATGCAGCTCAGAAAAATCAGGAAGTGATAAGAGCTGCAGTGAAGAGCTGGCAGAGCGGCACCAGAGCAGAAACCAGCGTCTGGTCCGCTCTATAGGTTCCAGACGTCAGATAAACAAGTTTTTAAGTTAGTTTGTCCAGAAGTGTTGTTTCCAAAACCACACGTGTAAATTAAAGCTGACAGGTTTTATACATGGTGGTGGTGGACAGAACCAAACTGAATAAACTAAGTCACAGTTTAAATAATTCTGGACCTGACTGTGGATCAGTACGTATGTAGTAGTAACCCTTTTAGTATTTGTGTGTTTCAGCTCCTCCGATGGACTGTGGAGGCAGCGAGCTCTCTGACAGCGGCAGCAGCGGCTACTGGAGCGTCGGTCACGCCAACAGAAGCCCCGCCCCATCCCCACCCATGGCTGAGCCCGACGTGGGCCCGGACACGCCCCCTGACGAAGGCCTAAACATGGAGATGGACCAGGTGTTGTTCGACGAGCCGGCACCACGGAAACGCAAAGTGAGCATGTGTTCAAGTTATCACAGGAAGTCACAGAGCTTCACAGGCGACCGTGAGGCCTGACGCTGTGTTTCCTCCTGCAGAACTCGGTGAAGGTGGCCTACAGGTGTCTGTGGCCCAGCTGTGGGAAGATACTGACTTCAGTGGTGGGAATCAAACGTCACATCAGGACAACACACCTGTGGTAAGACTCACCTGAGAGACGGTGACTTTCTGTGCTGTCATTGTGCTTCACAAAGAATATTATTTTAATTATTATGCATTATAATTTTTTATATTATTTAAAAATACTGTGTACTGAAGATTAAAGAGGGATACGAAGAAACAGTCGACTTTATGGAAGCTGAAAAGTTCGGAATGATAAAATAAAATAAAATAGTTTAAATTGTAATGTATCCGAACACTTTTGACCTTTGACCTCTCTGTTACAGTCGTGGTGGTGAACACGAGCGATGTTCTCGCAGTGAGGAGGATTTTTACTACACTGAGATCAACCAGTCGGAGCAGCAGCAGTCTCCTCCTCATCCTCTCCTCTGTGGCTCCGCCTCACCCAGCTCCCCCTCCTCGCCTCCCTCCCCTCCCCCTCCCTCACCTCCATCTCCCCCCTCCCCAGCCTGTGGAGCTCTGAGTCGCTCAGCCCCCTCCTCCCCCGGCAGATTCTGGCAGGTCCAGTCAGAACACTCCTACCAGGTATCATCAGACCTTCTTTCACTGGCTTATTGTTTATGATGCAGTAAAGTCCCACATTCAAATCAAAATGTTATTTTGTTATTATTTGTGTTGCTGTCTTTAGGCGCCCCCTCCCAACCAGGTCGTCTCGACAGCAGCTCCGAGCACAACTTCCTGTCGCTTTGTGACGGCTGCGCCAACCACCACCACCTGTCCCAGCAGACAGGTAAAGCGTCACAGGTTTTATCTGGACACTGGTGTTCAAACATTAAAAAGTGCTGAGTGCAGCTCCGAAACTGTTAACCGGGACTTTTCTGTCCAGTCCGGGAGGGAAACTGTAGTAATTTATAAAACAAGTCCAGATAATACCTCAGACTGCTGCAAAATGATGCAAAACTGTGCAACACATGCAGAGTGTGAACTGAAACTCTGCAGATTTTTGGCAACTTCTCTACCAGAGAAGTCAAAGTTTTGGACTTTCCCTGAGAATATCAGGTTATTTTTGAGATCTTTTGCTAATTTCTGTGTATCCCCGTGCAACTTTTCCTCCAAACGCTCACTTCTCTAACTCAGCTCTTGTTTTCTCAGTCTGAATCCTGCACAGCAGACTATTGTTTATTTCCGCAGCAGCCAAGAGAAGCCTGTTAAAACTGGTTTTATTCTGAAGGGGTGGGGGCAAGTGTGTCTGCTCCTCTCTGATGGTTTTCATTCAGTAGGAAAATCCCCTCAGATAGTTTGTGGTAGCATTTTCCAACAGTTTGCCACAGTGTGGAGATGCCACCTGCAGGTCACCAGAGGGAACTGTAGAGTTGTTCTGACTGTTCCTCAAGTCAAGTCAAGTCAAGTCAAAATAAAATATCAGCAAACATTGAGACAGAACTGCAGTGTTTATCGCTGTCACTCTGCAGCAGATTGACTCCTCTTCTTCTTCTCTGCAGGTTTTGTCATCTCGGGTTCGTTCAGTAAGTGTAGGAGAGCAGTGGCTGCAGCATCAGAGTGCCCCCTGCAGGTCAGTAATTACATGCACACACACCATCGCCCTGTTTTCTCTTGACTCATTAATTCATGTCATTAATGTGAAATTTCACTGTATGAGTCAGTTAATAATCAAGTAATGACTCGTTCACACATTGACAATCAAATAACAACATTAGGTGGAGGAAATCATCGTGATCCACACACTAACAAGACAATGTGATCAAACTAAACCTGAGTAGTAAATAAAAAGGAGGGAATATCATGTGAAATGGCACAGCACTACAATATAACACGTTTTATTCTGCACACTTTCAACTGTCGAACTCAAACACTCACAAGTTCTGATCTATATCTTTCTCTCTGTCTCTTGCAGACGAATTCGTGGTGAAGCCAAGAAGTGTCGTAAAGTTTACGGCATCGAGCACAGAGATCAGTGGTGCACGGCCTGTCGCTGGAAGAAAGCCTGCCAGCGCTTTCATGACTAATCAGAGAGGACGGAGACAGAGACGAAGAGGACAAACAGAGAAATAAAGACTGTCAGTGAGGAGCTCAACTTCACCTGGTGGATGTTTTATACTTTCTTATATCTGAAAGCTGTTTTTCAGAGTTTTCTACATTTGCTAGAAGTGTCTTTTATTTTTGAATGTGTGTTTCGTAGCTGTACCCATGTCCTCTGTGTCAGAGCTTCCTGACCAACACACTGGGGCAGCTGTGACTCTGAAGCAGCTGAGTTGAGTTTTTGCATCCAATCGACTCTCCTCAGGTGATCTGAACCAAACCAGCCGCTGTCGTCCACGCTGACCCTGACACACCGTCTCCAGGTTCTCACAGTAGTTGATCCCAGTAAACACTGAAGCTCTTCTGTTGAGACATGGAACTCATGGGTTCAGTATCGCTTTTCAAAAACTCTGGAGCATGGCTGAGTTTATCTGTTAGGGCCCCAACTGACCCAAGATCTATATTACGAAAATCATGGTAGTGGAGTAATCTGATTACCGATGTCCTCCATATATATGTGATTTTACAGTAACCAGGTCAGAACATCTTTATTGTTAATGCTCATTTTTGGAACGGTGAAATCAGCTTTGGTTTGCGGAAGAACTAAGAGAGAACAGAAGCAGGTACAAAAGCTTCGCCTCCACCACTATGTGCGTGTACATGGGTGATGTACACGTTTTTCCAACAACCTCTGTGCTTCCAGGCAAACGCTGTTTGCCCCTGTGTTCATAAAGTTTTACTTTCAACCATCTTTTTTTTTACCTTTCTATTCAGTTCTGCATCTCCTGCTATTGCACATGTTGAGAGAGTCAGAAACAAACAGCTGTGGCTCTTTGGGTTTTCATGGCCAGAAGTCATCTCCAACTACAGTAGGTCACCAACCAGTGCAGCCACATATCAAACCTGTGAGCGTCTTCAGGCCCATGTACAGAAACACATGGAACCAAGAATTGAGTTCAGATAAGAGAAAGTGACCAAAATGTTTGTGGTACAGCTGCTGTTCCTGTCTGGCTTTTAAAAATACTATTCAAAGAAGAATATTTTATTATTACTGTTAGAGTGGAACATTTCCCAGTTTGCCTGACAGTGGTTTTAGGACCAAAGTAAAAATAATCACCCTGCTGGATCCTGGGACAGGGAGCAGTAGAAGCTTTTCATTACTGACCTCAGTAAATCCTTCCTCGTACATTTGATTTTACAAATGGGATTTCAGAGATAAGGACTTAAAGAGTCCCGCTGGTGCTACTACAGATCCCTGGATGAATCTGCAGGTTGTACACTGAGTACTGATTCAGGAGCACCAAAGCCAAATTGCATGTGGCTCTGCAGTCATAAATCAAGATGGTAGATGCCCCACCTGTGATTTTACCCAACACTAAGTTGATTAGAAAAGGCTAACTGAAGGTTAAAGTCTATAAATAAAATCAATCTTTGTGATGCGTTCAAGTGCATCTTTAACACATAGCGTTGGATTACGGCGCATTTCTTTGGTGTTATGGTCTTTTTCCGCTCCAGACACTAAACTCTGCAATAACTCGCTGTGAAGTCATCATCTCATCATCATCTCCATCATACCAGCTGTCAGATGTCTTTTTTTACGCCTATCGGTCAGATGCTTCACTGTTAATGTCCCCCTCGCTTCTTCTCCTTAGTCCGTTCTTCACCCGAGTTTCTTGTTTGGAAACAGAAGCCATTTCCACTCCTCTGAGGAAACCACATGCAGTATTGATCAAGAGGTCTGTTTAATTACAAATAAAAATACACACTGGTTTACATTGAAATATGTATTTTGGTAGTACTTTTTCCTGATGTATTCACAGATATATCCTGCAGCCATATATCCACTAATGTTTTGTCCTGAAGCTTTTTAAAAGTTGTTGCAGAAACAAAAAGCAAAATCTCTATTTATATTCTCTCAGTGTGTCCTGTTTATGATCATTGTCATGCAATCATTTTAAAGATGCACATTTTATACATGATGTGAAATCCTGATGTTAATAAACTGGAGAAGCTGATAAATGTGTCTGACTTGACAGTATCACAAAACGAATACATCACTGTGGTGATTTCTAAAGTCCATAGATTAGGTTAAAGTAATAATACTGCAGGGCAGAAATACCCTTTACCCTTTACTGCAGTCAGTATGTTACCCGAGTACAAGTACATCAAATATGCTTTAAGTAGTAAAAGTACTCAAGTTGCAGATTGATACAATGGACAATAATGATTTCTTATGGAAGGTTCTTCACTTTACTGTTGCTGGTAAATGTGGCGCTGACTTCATACTCAGCTGAGTAAGTTCTCCCTAAAGTAATAAAACATTGTGCTAAACTACAATATCAATACATCATTTATCTGTTGATTCAATTTTATGAACTAAAACGGTCACATTCACGCAGGACAGTTAAAACTACATTATTTGATTCTAAAATGTGTGAAGGGCTGTAAAATGAAAATAGTCAGCTGAAATTTTAAGTACCGCACTTTAGTAAATGTACTTATTTACTTTCAATCACATCATAAATGATGCAGTAGAGGTTTGACTGGAGGAACAAACATATGTTTAAATAAAGTTTTTATTAAAGATGATCCAGCTCAATTATAACAACAAACTGAAAACAAACTCTTGGGAACTGATAATAATTAAAAAAAAAAAACTGCTGCAGGTACAGTGACCGGTCCACTGTGACACACTCCCTCGCACACACACTCCCTCGCACACACACTCCCTCGCACACACACTCCCTCGCACACACACTCCCTCGCACACACACTCCCTCGCACACACACTCCCTCGCACACACACTCCCTCGCACACACACTCCCTCGCACACACATTTCTCAGCTGTGACTCTGCTGTAATAAATTATATGTACAGTCCAGGTCCATCTGTGGCTCCAACCGACCCCAAAACGTGTAGAGTCGTCACTCTGCAGCGCTGGAGCCCGAGTCTGCAGATACACAAGGAACAAGTAGCGTTAACTACAGAGAAAAGGGGCTGCGGGAACAAACCTGTTAATAAATTGGTGTCATGTAACAGTGAACATTGTCTCAGTGTGAAATATGAAATGTGTTAATTATATACTTATCATTTGTCAGTCTTATTCTGGGTCGACTCGCTCTTTCCGTCACAGGCAACAATCTTGACCTTGTCGACCTTCACAAGGTCGGTGACCTCTCTGAACTCCACATCATTCAGGACAAACGTCCACACATTGTCGCAGAACCTGTAGGTGTTCAGAGAGCCCTGCAGCACACAAAGACAACAGCCAAGTCCGACTTAGGACAACTTGAAGACCTTTTCACATTGCTGCCATATTAGTCTCTATACATGTTGCTGAATCAGGATTGATGAAGGATTATTGAGCAGAAGTCTAGCTGTTTAAGAACAGCTGTTAGTTTTAGAGTAGATTTCCAGCAACATAAAGCTGCTATGTTGATGATGGTGATAATGATGATGATGATGATGATGAGGGCATCTGACATTTTTTAAAACAACCCCTCAGTCTCTAAACAATATTTGAAGTGTCTCTCCTGGAGGTGTTGAGCCACTGAACTTATTGCTTCCCAAAGAGCTGTACCACATTCAGCTTTGAGCTTAAAGATCATCTCAATCTGTCGTGCTTCTTGTAATGCACATCCTTCCTGCAGAACATTTTATTTCATGTAACTTAGAGACTAGTATCTGTGTTTCTTATGTATCTGTCAGTGGCCTCTTCATTTAGATCTGTTATTATCTAAAAGGATTAGAATTTCCATTCCACTGTCTACACAATAACTACACTTACTTTATAATTTATGAGTTTGCCTTTGTCCTCTTTGACTCTAATGAACACACAGTGTTGTACAAACACAGTCCAGACTCACCCTGAAGTTGACTCTGTTGCGGACTCTGTTGGCGAGGGCCGTGTTGATGGCTTTATCAAACTGCAGCAGGACCTGAAGAGCCAGCTGAGGAGTGATCTGCTGAGTCTGAAAGCACACAATTAAATAGAACATCTAACACGTTCATTCGTTTTATGGTGATTTTTAAATGCCAGTAACAGTTTGGTTTTATTGTTTTTTATTTAATCATAATCAGAAACTTATGCTAAAAGACTGAAGTTGTTTACACATCCTATACACGGCCTTAATTTACAACCGTTTCTACACTATCTACAATAATTAATCCTAAATAAATAATACATTTAATTCGATCATTTCTTCCTCATTGGAATTAATGTTTGAAAAAACTGCAACTAAAGCTAAAGTTAGCCTGCTCAGCTTGTGCACTTAGCAACATGCTAACTCAGGCTAGCTGTGAGCTAGCAGCTGTGATGTTTGAGGCGAGTGTCACCTGAATGAGCTCGTCCAGACTCTCCTGCAGGCTGTTTCCCAGAGTGGTGTTCCTGTACAACTGGTACGCCATGATTTAAACTACTGGAAGAATAATAATTACAGTAAACTATCCTACACACACACAGCTAGAGGAGCTAACGAAGCTAGCAGCTTCCCTCCACAACAAGCAGCTGTGACCGCTCCGGACACTTCCTGGTAGTCTCGTCAAAATAAAATGTCTCATAATGATTTAGGTTTTAATAATTAAAAAATAAAATAGCAGCAGCAGCAGCAGCAGCAGTATAACATGTTAATTTAAAACAGGACTAAGCGGTATACGTCTTTATTTCGGTTATTTTGGATCATTCTTTTTATTTGTATATGTACTACTTTGCTGCTTTATTGTAAAAAAACATTAATACTGTTTCCTGTTTTGATTCTTGGTACGGTGGCTGAGAAGGATCAAAACACTGTCAAACAATGAGTTTTAAATTCAGTTTAACTCGTTTGTCTTTATATTTAATTCAATAATTTATTAAAGAAAATCTATTTCTTAAACAATTAAAACGCAATTGTTAAAATTATGTTAAATATAAAATCCTAAAATTAAACAGAATTTAAATATGCATGTAAAAACAAGGATTTAAATATATTTAAAACCTATAATAACAACAAAAATGTAACAAAAATCCACAACAGATCTTTCATATTTATATTTGTTTGTCTCTATATATTTAACAATTGCTTTATTACTGGAGCTTGTTAAAAACAAAAAGTGCGTGTACATACTTGTACATTTGCTCAGTGTGTGACATCCATGTTTCTGTGCTCAGTGGCAGTTCTTTTGTCTATGGATCATACATTTATTTCACTTCAACTAAGTGACACTAAGGGAGACTGGTCCAATTTGCAGCACAAGACCTATTTCATCAGTAGATGGCAGCAAAACATAAAACAGTAAAAATAACAGTGCTCCTGTGAATTCTCCCCGTTTCCATCATCACAGATGTTTCTTGGTATTTCCGTCACTCGCAGTGTCTTTGGACAGAGACGGTACATTAGAAATCATATTGGTATATAAATAACTTTATATTATTACGCCGCTACATTTATCTGTAGATTTAAATTAAATGTTAATATAAAATCTGACTTTTATAAATAATGAAAATCAGCTTCATCTTTACCAGCTGCAACATTTAATAATGTATCAATAGATAAAATAATACAAAAATAATATGATTCTGATAATGATACATGATCTGCATAATAAGTATTGCTCGTTTCTTGCCGATTATACTTTTGTATTTTTACACGATGAACATTCTGAATCCTTTGAATACTCAGTGCTAATTTTGAGTTTTTCTGCTCTTTGGTAATGATGCTTGTACTTAGGTTAAGGTTCTCAGTACTCCACTTAGTGTGTATTATAAGTTACTCTATACCACGTGGTTGCAGAAGGGTTACACCCACAGACAAATTAAAAAGTGACCTGCTCCATTTAGTGCTGTCATTTTTTTAGATTTATTTGACTCTTTTATTTAAGTCGTATTGTTGCTATTGTTATCTGCAATATATAATAAAAGATCATGTCAAGTCTTGAACATGCACTGTAGATATTTTCTTTGTTTAGTGTGATATTTGATGCGGTACAGTGGGTTTATCCTGTGATGCATTTTGTTTTTAAAATGACACATAAGACCATATTTTAATCACCTCATCTCCGTCTGCAGCTGCTGGAGAATCACCTCCACCAGTTGTGTTTTTCCAGCTGTGATTCACACCAGTTAACATTTGTGCTACTTCTGGATGAAAACCTGGCTAAGAAATTACACCTTTGAAGGGAAAAGAAACCGTTATCTATCTTTGAGGGTCCATGAACCATGAGCTCCACATTTAAGCCATGTGGCTCCCACAGACCTGCAGGATCCTCAGCGTGCAGCCTCACAAGCTGCTGCTGCTGAAAGCATTTCTGTGTGATGGATGTCGTCTCTTAACGTTGTGAACGGCTGTTTGCTAATGAACAGATCTGTTTAGCCAGCCGCTCCTCTGACCTCTGACCCTCCTCAGTCGCTACACTGAAGGCAAATAAAGCACAGCAGCGCTCAGTAAATAGGAACCGGGATGGAAGAGGGGAGAGTTGGCTCTATGAGAAGTGAAATTATTAAAAATGATGCATGAATTTGAAGCCACAGAGAAAAAAATAAGCGAGTTTCAGATCTTTAGTCTGATGATGATGGATTTCACCAAACAGCAGGAGAAAGAAACACAGCAAGCATCAGCTTCAATCCTCCTGTTTCTTTGTTTAATGTCAAACCTGCACAGTTGAATGGATATTTATCATAATATACTGCATCAGTTCATCTTGGGATTATTTACACATGATGTCTCATAAGCTCCCAAAAAAAACTGAACATGAGCAGGCTGAAGTCAAAGTTATTAACGTCTCCATATATTGGAATGATGTTTTAAAGAACCATTTAAAAAGTTGTGTCTACAAAGAACCTTCCTGAACATAGTTCTTTTAATATTTTTGCGTGTACTTTAATAACATTTTCACATTCTAACAAATGCATAAACTGGAAATTGTCAAAACAAACACACAAAAACATTTTCATTTTTCAGCAGTTTCTTAAAACTAGTGAATGTTTTACACATTTTTAATTCATGTTAAACATGTTTTCCTTTCCGTTCCAGTGAGACCAGAAGAATCAGGGGTCTGAGAAAGTCCAACACATAGTGACACGATGCAAAATGCAGGCTGGAACCATGTACACCGAACACCACAACCAAATAGGTGACGTTGTGTACAGCAGCACAGATGGATGTAGCAAGTCCAAGTCCAGTGGTGGAAGGAGCACTGAAGGCTGAGACTCCTGAACTGAGGCTCCCACAGATGTTCAGAAGAGTGTAGTGCTCGGAGCAGAACCCTGAACAGGGGTTAGGGAACCATTACAGAGTAATGCTGATGTTAACTTTAGCTGTGTAGCTGCAGATGTTACAAAAGTGTTGAGATGATCAAAGAAAAACAATCTAAGTATCATATTTGCATGTGAACAATAAGGTGCTGATGTGTGTGGTGGAGACTGCCTCAGTCTGTTTTCACATGTCCCGAATGCTGTGTAGCTCCACTGGGAAGAGGGACGATCCAAACATTTCAAAACAGCTTCTGAAAGTTGGTTATTCCATCGTTAACTGAGACTAAAAAATATCATGACTGAGCTGACCTGCTCAGGTGATCATGTAACTATGAGCAGCACAGATCTATTGAACCTTCGTCTGTGGATCATGGATCATCCTGTCAGAGCCAATCAGAATGGAGGAAAGGTAGAGTGTGGGTTCACCTGCGCTCTAATCTGCTGCAGGAAAGAAAAGGCAGGAAGTGTTTCCCATCAGTCAGCAGGTTAATGACCTCTGACCGGCCGACTGACACGTCAGCACATTTCTGTGTCACATCACCACCGCTGCTGCTGCTGCTGCTTTACTCCCAACCTGTGAGCTGCGTGAGGGATGAAGATCAACGCAGCAAGAGTTTATTTCACTGCGTGCGTTTGAATAACAGGGAGGTTTTGTTTCATATGAATGTATGACAGCAATTTAAGGGACACATCCATGTGTGTTTTAGCTGTTGATGATGAGTACTGAGTGGGAACAGACAAAAATGACTGAGAAGATATTTATCCAGTAATACAAAGTAGTAAAAACAAAAAAAAAATAATTCAGAGGCTTCACAGGAAGAACATTTTGGTGCATACATGGTTGTGGTGCTAGTGCTGGCTCACAGCTGTTTCAAGTTGCAAACCTTCAAAGCATTGGTTTCCTCATCCACAAGCTGAGGAGACACCACAGAGCCACGTCACTACACCTGTATCTGTCTCCGCTCTCCCAGCAACGTTAACAACAAACACAACTAGAACATGATCTGCTCTGACGACACCTCAAGACAATCATTTCCCTGTCAACAATTCAGGGGTTAAAGGTTAAGTTTAGCTCCTTTATACATAGAAAGATAGAAATCATACAGTACCTTTAATTTGCATACGTGTGTCGACCTGTTTAATGTTTGGTTGCTGTTATTATTCAAATAAAAACCCTGTTTCCCAAAAATGTTGTTTTTATTTTAAAATAAAAGTTTCAGTCACACAAAAGACTCCTCGACCTCTTTTTTAGATTGGTTTGGTTTAGATGGTTGATTTTTTGTGCAGTTAACAATCGAGTATTTACTGAGGGTTGAACAGCTGATCAATAGGAGGTGGGAAGCCTGCAGCTCCTATTGCAGCTCCTCCTCCTGCTCCTTCTGCTCCTCCTGCTCCTCCTGCTGCTCCTTCTGCTCCTCCTGCTCCTCCTGCAGTTCTTCCTGCAGCTCCTCCTGCTCCTCCTGCTGCTCCTCCTGCAGTTCTTCCTGCAGCTCCTCCTGCTGCTCCTGCTCCTCCTGCAGCTCCTCCTGCAGTTCTTCCTGCAGCTCTTCCTGCTGCTCCTGCAGCTCCTCCTGCAGCTCCTGGAGCTCCTCCTGCAGCTCCTGGAGCTCCTTCTGCAGCTCCTCCTACAGCTCGTGCAGCTCCTCCTGCAGCTCCTCCTGCAGCTCCTCCTACAGCTCCTGCAGCTCCTCCTGCAGCTCCTCCTGCAGCTCCTCCTACAGCTCCTGCAGCTCCTCCTGCAGCTCCTCCTGCAGCTCCTTCTGCAGCTCCTGGAGCTCCTCCTGCTCCTCCTGCAGCTCCTTCTGCAGCTCCTCCTGCAGCTCCTTCTGCAGCTCCTGGAGCTCCTCCTGCTCCTCCTGCAGCTCCTTCTGCAGCTCCTCCTGCAGCTCCTCCTACAGCTCCTGCAGCTCCTCCTGCAGCTCCTCCTGCAGCTCCTCCTGCAGCTCCTTCTGCAGCTCCTCCTGCAGCTCCTTCTGCAGCTCCTGGAGCTCCTCCTGCTCCTCCTGCAGCTCCTCCTGCAGCTCCTCCTGCTCCTCCTGCAGCTCCTCCTCTCACTGTTATGATAATGAGCTCATTCAACATGCACATTCAATCCTCAGAGGACAAACGATATTAATTGTTCTCATTGACTCAAGTAATTATTTGTTTGCAGATTTAATTTGGAGATTTACAAAGTGTCGATGTCACATGATTCAGCAGCTGATCACATGCTGGATCAGCTGATCTGCTGTCTGACAGCAGATTAAAGGAGCAGTCTCACATTTTCTCATGTTGTTGTCTGAAAGTCGATGTGTTCATTTTTCTCGTTCTCCATCTCTGGTCTTCTTCACACACACATACACACACACACACACACACACACACACACACACACACACACACACACACACACACACACACACACCTGTCTCTGTTAAGCCCCGCCTCTCTTAGCCTCCTCACCTGTTCCCAGTTCAGTAATTAGCGTCCAGCCACTTTCTCCCAGTCAGTGTTTGTTGTACCACTCAAACCTTTTTTGGCTCCAGGTTTTTTCTTGTATGTGGATTTTGACTTTCTTCTTTTAGATTAGACTTGTTGTCTCTTGTGACTCAGATTAACCAGTTCATGCACAAAATATTCAGTTCTGATTATTCAGACGTCTACTACAACTTAAACAGATTAAAATTGTTCTTGAATTAAAAAGTAGTTTATGCAACAAAGAGCAAATATAAGAATAAATCCACAGCTGATAGGAAACAATCTACCACTAGTTTTAGTTCCTGGATCAAACCCATCTCTGTCACCAGGTTGAGCATTAAATGGAGAAAGACACATTTCATATGACAAATAAAGGCGGCTGCTTCTCCTTCATATTCACAAGCTGCACGTTCCTCACTTCTTTCTACATGAATTTTAAAACTTAACACAAAGACTAAAATAAACTCTACGTCAGAACCTGCTTAAAACAGAAAAAACTAAACTAACTTTGACAACACGTTGTTTTTTGTTTCATTATTTAAGGTGGAAAACAATTATGAAAATAATAGAATTTAAAATTCTATTCTGTGCTCGACTCTGTCAAACCTCTGTTCACCTGCTCTCAGGTCGCTCGTTGCCAGTTTGTTTCTTTTGTTTGGACCATCTGTGTGGTTCCTGGTCTGCTCCAGAACTCGGGACTCTGGCCTCAACCAGACGAGTTTTACCGGGGAACAGTAAACTCTAAACTAAATTAGTGTTGAATAATAGATTTTCTTTATTTATTTAACTTCAGATATTTGATGTTTTTACACTTAAAAAATAAAAATCTATATATTTGGGAACCAACAGTTTTCAACACCACCTGCAGGACTCCTGTCTGGCTGCGTTCAACAACAACACTGTTCATCAGTGTTTAAAATCACTTATCAACCCTCATTGCTGACCTCATTGCTGAATTTAATTTCTAATTTAATCAGACAAACCTTTATTAAGGAAGCTAATTGTCAGTCAGTGACACGTCACAGTGAACTCACAGCTCTTTTGTCTTCACTGCTCAGTCTCACTCATGCTGCTCAGTATAGAAACATGAGAAATGTAGATTTTCCACCCTGTTTACTGACACAAACCTTCAGTGTTTCGTCATTGGAAGACAAACAGACCGTAGTCTGAGTAATTTACTCCTTTAATCTCACAGCTCTCTGATCTCACAGATCAAACATTGTCGCTGTAATTAGTGGCATTAGTGTTAATTAGCTCACAGTAATCTGAAGTTAAACACACTGAACGCTCTCTGACATGCTCGAAATGACTGTTTGTGCAGAAGCTGCAGCAGCAGCAGGTGAGTCGAGCTGATTTCAGCCGCATCATGTTTGTTGAGTTAGGACAACAGAAGACGGATGTGGGTACGGACACGTAACAAAGACATGCAACGCGTAGGAACGTACAGTGGCAAGAAAAAGTATGTGCACCCTCTGGGATTACGTGGAGTTTTTGATTTTCTCCTGTCATGTCACTAATGTCATGTTGGTTTAAACCAAAAGTCTCCAGAAGAATCGTGTTAGAGCATCACACAATGTAGATTTGTAGACGCAGATATCTGTAACCAGTTAGGATTAAAGTCTGCAGACAGAGAAATCAGTGGAGTGGCATAAAAAGCTAAATGAAAGAACAGATTAATACTCAGAGTGATGGGGCCTCATTTTTAAATCAAGTCCATCTTAAGTCTGATAAAAACCAACACAAGGCAGCCTGGAAAGGTCTGAACAAGACTGTGAGGAGTAACTGTGTCATCGCTCACTGAACTGTCTGCTTCAACAAACACACACGAAAAAAAGTCAGGAAACAGCTGTTTCTGAAATCATCCCGAGGTACAGGAGTAATCTGATTACTGGTCTGCTGCATGAATACACAGATTTACAGTAACCAGGTAACTTAAGTGGATGTAAACAAAGTTACAGTTGAAGAAAAGCTGCAGTTTAATGCATTTGTTTAATGATATTTTCACCAGACAAGACCCCCCCATCCTACTCTGTTCTGATTGGTCAGCTTATGGACATCTTCCTGTGGAAGATTACTGGATAATTACTGCATGGATGATTAGTTATTGAACCCAAACTGATGCAGTGAGCAGCTTCTCATTTCTTGACATGAATCAACAAAGACAACATCTGAGGAGATGATGAAACTACTAAAACTGGGTTAAGAACTGTCCAATGGAAGAAGGTCATGTGGTCTGATGAGTCCAGATTTACCCTGTTCCAGAGTGATGGAGCATCAGGGGAAGAAGCGGGGAGGTGAAGTGATGCACCCATCATGACTAGTGTCTACTGTACAAGCCTGTGGGGGCAGTGCTATGATCTGGGGCTGCTGCAGTTGGTCGGTATGAGACCAAAGAATGAGGTCAGCTGACTACCTGAATATACTGAATGACCAGGTTATTAATCAATGGATTCTTTCTTCCCTGATGTCTCGGACATATTCTAAGATGATAATGTCAAGATTCATTGGGGTTTAAATTGTAAAAGAGTGGTTCAGGGATATGACACATCATTTTTTACACATGGATTGGCCACCACAGAGTCCAGACCTTAACCCCACTGAGAGTCGTTGGGATGTGCTGGAGAACGTCCGCCTCTCCATCATCAAAACAAGATCTTAGAAAAATATTAACGCAACTGTGGACGAGAATAAATGTTGAGACACTGCAGAAGGTTATTGAACTGATGCCACGGTGAATGTGTGATGTAATTAAAGCTAAAGAAATATTAGAGTCTGTGACTTTTTTTAGATCAGGCTGTGTATGTGGATTTCCACAACACTTGATATCAACGATGCAGTTTTTTGATAAAAACTCGTTTTAGAACAGAGAGCACTGTCCAGGCTGAAATCTGGGTGTTTTTTACTGGCTAGCCCTAAACCAGCATGTTCACCTTCACCAGGCTTTGAGTCTCTGAACACGAAGACACAGTATGTCAGGTTTCATTTTATTCTGAAAGTCCTGTGAGCAGTAGTTGGAGCAACACAGACAGGTGAGCTGCAGGTAAACCAGTAACATGTCCCAACTTGAACCTGTTACATCATCAGGACGATCAGTGTTTTTTACTGTTTCTGTGTTTGGATAATTCAGTGGACTGAAGTGTTTTTACAGTGTATCAGTGTGTGTGTGTGTGTGTGTGTGTGTGTGTGTGTGTGTGTGTGTGTGTGTGTGTGTGTGTGTGTGTGACAACTGTTCAAAATAATTAATTACTGTGCTCGAGCTTTTTTAAATGTGCCAGTTAATAAAAGCTGAGACATAATTAAATTTGTAGGCGAGTGACCTTGAGAGTTAAAACATAAAAACATGATGGATGGAAGCAACACACACACACACACACACACTTCCTATTTCCACTGTAGTCACAGTCACTGAGGTCAAAGGTCAGAGGAACGACCTCATCTACACAGACCAGAAGACAAACAGAGAAAATCTTTCACTTTAATTCTTAATTTTTTTTTCTTTTCAGTATTTTTGCAAAAATCTGATTTAATTTTTTTTCTGTAAAACAAAAGTGATGAGTGATTTTCTGACCACAGGTGGGTTCTGGTTCTTATAAATTAATAAACGTTTTAGATGTTTTAATGTCGACGAAATGTTATGTTGTATGTTAAAAGCAGCTCCACCTAGTTATTATTATTTAATCAGTATGGTTACGAATAAGGTTTGAGATTAAGATCGTAACGGTAAAAATTAAAAACATTTTGCATTAATATATTTGATTCCCTCATAAAATATAATCTGTTGTAAAAGATATGAAATATGAAGTTACAGTTGTTAGTTCCACTAAAGAGCAACGTCCTTCTAAACTGAAATCAATGTAATTATTAACAACAGAAAAAGAGAAAAATCCAGAAACTGAATCACGTTTGCGCAGCAGAACTGAACAAACCAGAAATAACCAGGTTAAAACCAGCTCCACATTTAGCAGCGTCAGAATTAGGTTTATTCTACTGAAGTTTTTTCTAATCTGTCAGCCACAGAACAAAGCTCTGCTCCACTCAGTCTTCCTTCTCCCTGCTCTTCTACACTCTACTACACTCCGCCTGCATCAGCTACATCCAGGGCTTCAGGTTCTAGTCATCAAATTATGATTAACAAGAAGCTGGAAAACATACCACACTGTGTCTGTGAGTCTGACTTCGCAGGAGATGTCGACAGCTCCTCTGAACAGTGAGATGAGTTCAGGAAAATGTGACGGACATTTATTTAATTACACAGAGATTATGTTTTCTTAAATTCTCAACATACACTGTCAAAGTATTTATTTCGCTGCTATATTTAAAAAACTATGGTGAGAACTAATCTGACGTGGACAGGGTTTTACTGTAATCAGTTTCCTGAATATCATTATATTATTATACTTCTTGTATCAGTAACATTTTCAGTGCACATGATGTTTAGGCTCATTAAAGAGAGAAACTGAGTAATCGTTGTCCTAAGTCTCCAATTAAACCTGTGAAATATAGTTTGTTGCTGACTGAAGTAAACTGTATATGAAATAGTATAAATTCAATGTATACTTTAATAAACATAAAAGAATATTATTAGCAAATTAATATATATGAATTCACTTCATACACATCATAAAGTAACAGTTTGCTATAGTGAATATGAATACATGCATACAATATATGAGTTCATTTGCAGTATTGAAACAGTACAGTTATATACACAATATAATACAGTACATTTACAGTACATTTACAGTTCTGTGAATGTAGTATTCTAACCTGAAATCTACTTGAACCTCGTTAAGTTAACTTGTTAAGATGAACTTTAAGACTCTGCTGGGTCATTTCCTGCTAACTGGACCTCGTTCCCAGTCCTGAACCTGCAGCCAGACCAGATCAGATGATTTTTCCTGTGTGTCTGTTTGTCAGTAAAGCAGAGAGAACATCAAACTCTGCAGAAACTTTACTCTTCAGTGTGAACAGAGACTGGGCGACTGTCTTTCTCCACCTAACAAACCGCAGGAAATTACATCTTAACTGTCTTTAACGCTGCGCTCGGCTTTTGTCTCCAGAGTGGCGTGGCCCCTGAGCACAGTCAGATCTGCCATCAGAGATAACTGGTGTTGTAAGTCATCTCTTCATACACGACACGACCGACCTCTTCTCACAGTATTTTATGAACATAATCAGACCCATCAATCACGGCGAAGCGGCGAGGCTTGAGTTAATCCTCTCTGTTCACTCCGAGTTTGGAGTTAAATGGTCCTAAAGACTAATGAAAGAGCAGACTGAGCTGTAGTCATACAGTCTGACCAATTAATCTCCTCTGTCACTGCTCAGTTAGTGTGGAGCAGATAGAGCCATTATTCAGATCAAAATTAAACCACACGTTCAACCTAAAACCCATTTTCATGAGAAGTTACCAGGCTGGAAGCAATAAGTTCTGCAAGTTTACACAGTGGGCCTCAAGTGGGAAACACGCTGTAATATTCCTGATGATCTCTATCACTTCAGTAACATGAGGAACATAGTTTAATCTCAGAGGTGATGCTTTCTCTTTTTGTTTTTCAAATGAAAGGATCCTTGTCCACATTAGTAGACGACTGTCTCACCTCTATTCTTAACCACACAGGTCTACACAGAGTTCTTGGACTGCCTGTCTTGGTCTAGTGTGACTTCCTGGTCTGAGTACTGAGTATGAGTATGGTTGGATAACGAGAATGTCCCTCTAAACAATCTGTTCTCCAACACAAGGAGACACAATAATCTTCTCATTTGTCGGTTTAACTGAAACGCCAATACTGTTATCGACTGAAATGTCAGCCGCAGCAAGGCCTTCATTAACCTGCCATCTGTCTCACACACACACACCTCGGAGTGTGTGCTGCAGACAGCTGTGCTCAGGAATCTGTTCACATCTGCACCTCTGTTCTCGCTCTGCAGTGAGAGATCAGTCTCAGCACAGAAACGAAAACTGTGTTGCTGCTCCAGACACGAGGAAAACGAAAGAATCATAATTTACAATAATAATATATTGATGATATAGTTCATTGTTCCTGTTCATTTCTCCCTGATTTCAGTCAGGCTGGATCTGGATTTTCACCCTCCAGGAGTCTAAAGGTGTTTTTCCACCAGGACCAGCTACAACACAGCTTCTTGTGAATTTTCCTTTTGTCTTTGTTGTTTTCATAGTTCAATTTTGTCATTTCAGTGTCTAGCTATCGTTTGGCTATGGGTGGAAACAGAATGAGGAAAACACTACCTGACTGGAAAACTGAACATTTGTCAGAACAGTCCTGAAGTGGCTTCCACAGACTCAGTAACAGTGAAAAGCTCCAGCGAACCACTGTCGGAACCAGAATGTGTAAATGTAAAGTAAAGAGTAAATATTCTTAGTTACTTTCCACCTTTGCTAACATATCTGGGGGGATAAAAACATGCTGCACAGGGAAACTTCTCGACAGCAGATTCACGTCAGCAGTGGGATAATGGAGAACTTCCTCTCCCGTATACAACAACCACCACGTCAATTTGACTCTACTGCTGCTCTTTGGTCCCATAGTCCCTGAACACATCAGAGCAGTAATGTTGGCAGATTGTCCCACTAACAGTTTAGGACCATTTGAATGGTCCCCAAGCCCCCCACCCATCTCTCCCGGCTCTGCACACACCTTGTTAAATCCCACTTTGTTTGCGTCTCTCGTCTTTGACAGTTAAAGAAGTGACGAATGGCCATTATTATGGAAAGAAGGTTACTTTTATACACGGCTCGCAGCGCTGACGGGGGTCGCTCCGGCTGCTCCATCACTGTCAGGGAAACTAATGATAAGGTATCATAAGACACGGGACGGCCATGTTAAGATGGAGTGGCCTCCTGCTGAGTTTTCATCAGCCGTTGTCTGTCTGTGCTCAGCATTCATCTTGATTCTGCATCCACTCGCACTTATTTTGCTTTACACCTGCAAAAATACATCAAACACTCACAGCTCAGTAAATGTATAAGTGGAAGAATCTGCTCTCACGTTTTAAATGAATAATAATGGTAAAAGTGTTGTTTTTACTCTTGTGTGCTCAACTTCACTGTTGTGCAAATGGAGAAGCTGCTGTACATCAAACTGTGGCAGACTGATGGGCAGCGTCCACACACAGCAGATCAAGTCAAATCAGACAGATTCAATTTATAACAAATACTGTAAAACCAATCAACTGCAGAGCATTTAGAAAACAGAAGCTTTTGTGCCTGGCTTTTGACACCTAGATATTATATAATATTATATATTCCTCTGGGACCTCTAGATTGGCCCTTGCTTGCTAAAAAACAACAACAACGACAAAAGAAACATGGCATTCCACAGGGCCTCGTTCTTGGCCCCATTCTCTTTTGAGATGATAAAGTGTCAGGGAATTAATTCCCATTGTAATGCAGATTATACACAGCCGTATGTCTTTATGAAGGCAGATGACACTTCTCAGATTCCTAAATTAAAGTCCTGCTTGACTGTTCTGGATGTCACGTGATTTCCTGCTAAATAAAAAAAACTGATCTGCCGGCCATTGGCAAGTTTGATCAGCTTTACTCTTAAACAGAGTTTTGACCCTGTCCTCTCTGTTGAACAGCGCCTTAAAGACATTTCCTGCCTTCTTTCACCTTGTAAAAATTCAACCATGTTTTTTTTATTTTACCTTAAAGGTAGAATGTATTTTAGTTCTCCTGTTCTCTCAGAGACTAAATATTAAACACTAAAGAGAAATTAGAGAAAGTTTTCATATTAGAGAAACTGAAGCTTCAGCCCAGGGAGCCATGCTGCATTCAGGGTCTGTTTAATAAAAAGCAGCTGACTCTTCTCCTGTGATTGACGGATTAGAGGCTCAGATACTTTTCCTGCTGCAGTTTCGCTGAACTTTCCTCTGAATTAATTGAAATTGAAAGTGTGTGCTGGTTAAGCCCTGAAAAAACACTTTCAAACACGGAGTCTCAGAGTTTCCAATGGACAACTCCCAAATCTGTTTCTGTGGTGTGGTGATGTGTTTAAAGAGGATTTTGATTTAATTACTCCAGACATACAGGAACAGGACAGAGCTGCGCTGCTTTTAAATCAAAGTTAATATTAAAAAATATATATCACACGCTAATCTTTTGATAATTGAATCCTTATTTATTAGGCAGCTTTTATTTGTTTAGTCACCAGTGAAGGAAATGGAGTTCTGCTGCAAATATATGCACAGACAAAGACAAAATAAAACCTCATGTTCTTTGATTATGAAACAAATGAACCAATAAGTGTTAACAGAAAGTATACAAGTAGACAGAGACCGAGCTGGATTTACCGCTCATCCCCTCAAACACAAACTCGCTCTCACAAAGTTGATTGGTTTGTACGGAGTCCCAGGAGCGACTAAAGTCTGACTTTAAGTAAAATGTTTTTTTATACTATAAACAAAAGTAAAAGTCAAATTCACCGTAAGTTTTTCTGTTTTTCACTGTTGTCTGTTGGATGTACACCTGGTGGTGAGGTGTGTAGGAAAATGGGAAAATAAAGGTTTGAATTAGCAGTTTCTAATAATTCATCAACACTATGTTAGATTTTTTAATTATATAATAGTGTTTTTGCTTGGTATGGTTCTACTTCAAGCACTAATCATGTCATGATCCCACTTTTCACTTCCTGTCCGCAGTAACCACGTCAGATTGTTTGACTACGTTCAACTCTCCAGCTGACAGTTTCTCAGCCTCGATCTCTGACGTGTCTGATCTGACCAACGCCTAACATCAAAATAGAAGAATAGTAGAACATGAGCGTCTGATTCACGCCTTAGCGAATCAGTGCATGAGAAGAGGAATGGACTCCAGTGTCAATTAGAACTTCTTCTTAGACATGTTCTGGTTAGAAGTAGCTAAAACCTGTCTGTGGTGTGAATGTGGCAAATGAAGAGCTGCTTTGTTTCCGGTTTCTATATCTGCTGTCCTATGTCTTCCTTCTGCTTTTCCTTTTTGAGTGTTGAAAACAGATTACTGGAACCTGCTGGTGTAGACTCATTACCTAGTTCCACTTTCTAGATAAGTCCTCTCACATCCAGACCAGACAACTCTGCACTCCTTTTCCATTGTTCTTTTTGGGACTTGTTTTGTGTGTTTCTGGTACTTTTGCACTGGTGTTCGGGTCTGTTTGTACTTGTGTTGTCGTGTCTACTACACACCGTATTAGTCTTGTGATCAAACATCACCAATGAACACGACTGACTTTATTCTCGTGGACCAGTTACATTTTAATGGACCCTGATCCCAAAGAAAGGTTCTCTGTGTTTAAACAACCTTTGAACAGAACACTTGTGAAGCCGGAGACAGGGAGGATTAGCTAACATTGGATTAGATTTAAAGCAGAGAAATATTTGTATGATCTCATCTGATTCTCCTGGTCCAGTTTTCTAATCATCCTGATGTTGAAGACAGATTTTCCTCCCCTCCCAGTGTCTGTTCAAATGAGTCTCGGGATCACAAACCAAACGACTGTGCTGTGTAAAGACCATCATTTCCCTTTGTCCCTCACTGTGTTCTGTCTTTATTATTGCATAACAGAGGAGTAAATACAACAGATTCATCCTCTCTAATGACTTCTGTGTCGGTCGTCCCTCTCTTGACACCGACTACGGTTAGATTAGCGCGGCACAGCGCTGCACGTCCAAGCTGAAACCCCAGGGGAGGACGGAGGGATGTGACAAAACAACAACAGGAAGAAAGCAAAACGGTTGTGGAGAGATCACAGGAGGATTGAACAAGGAGAGCATTGTGTATCAGAAACATTACCAATGTAATGTGCTATTTCTCTGTGAGCTGCCAGCCGCTTTCCTCTGGGCTCTGCTGATAATAGAGCAGAGCTTTAGGAGTCGTCTGACAGCGAACACACCACCACTGACAAGGGCCCTCAACACATCACCACCTTAATACCAACCGTGCCCACAGCTCCTCACACAAAAATTGACACCATCTAGAGAGCAAAGCAATCAGCCGACCTGGTATTACAGAGCATTTATGTCTGAGCCGAGTCCCGCACAACAAATCTTGACCTTAAAGAAGCCGGTTATGCCATTTTTCTTCCAGACAACTCCCTGTAAGCCCGGAGGTCGGTGGGGATTTCCTGCAGGGTATCTGTGGGTTTAATTCACAGACTCACCAATCTGTTTCCTCCTAATGCTTCTGAGCAGGAGAGCTCGACAACAGCAGCAGAAACACAGAGAACACACATGAGAACAGACTCTGACGTGTTGATATATGATCCATCAGAGCTGGTTGTCAGTGTAAATAGTCTGGAGACCAGCGCAGGTATATGTAAAGGCGAGTGAACAGTGAACTGTGGATCAGCACAGACACAAACCAGAAACACTTATCAACTTATCAGATTTATCTGCAGCAGGTGGACGAGACAACGGCCGACTCCTCTGAGGAGGAAACATTTTAGTCTGGAGGAGTCGAGTCCCAGACTTTTGAAGAAGGTTCAGAAACACAGGATCAGAACTATTCTACAGAGTTAGAAAGCAAACGCTCGTTCCTACAAACACAACACACACGGCAGAAGCTCACACATCGGAAGAGTCTGGAATTAGTGTGAGGACCTGACACAGACATACTGAAAATAAATGAAAGTCTTTTCTTTATTCTCCTGCCTTTCTTTTATTTTTATTCTCCTGTAATGCAGCAGGACGCACAACATCATCCCGTTCAGTCAATAGAGCGTTTTCCAACTCCTGCCACAGTATTAGATTCATATATATTAGTATAATATAGAAACATGACAAGAATATTGACAGTACATAAGCTGCTCATGGAGATTAGAACTGCAGCCACAGTAGTATCACCATCCCTTGTTCCCTGCTTCCTTTACTCTTTCCTTATTCCTTCCTCCTTTCTCTTTTCTTCCCTGCTCTTCTTTGTTCACCTCTTCTCCCTTGTTTTAATATTGACTTTAAGCAGACCCGAACTCTCTATTGGAGCCTCTTTCCCGACCTCCTGACCTTTTCCCCAACACCTGAGATGCCTGTGAACTCAGGACTGAAATCAGCACTGGGTTATTTGTGTCCTTATAGCTCCTTGTGCAGTGCAGCCTTCTGGGACCTGCCCGTCTGCAAACACGTCGCTCAGGCCTCGTTTCAGCCATTCGAGCTGTGGACTCAGCTTTGGCCTCATTTCCTTCTCCATCCTCCTCCTGGGAACCCGATGAGCAGTCTAAGTGATTTCTCTCCATAAGTGCAGCAGAGATGCTCCTTTACAGCCTGAGATTGGTGAAACATCACACTCGGATGTTGCTGTTTTATTCTCCAACGCGTCTTTTTAAAAAGCTCAGCGATCAACGGCCGACATCCGAGGAGATGAGCTAATTAAATTGGTACTTTTTACAAGTCTTACTCAATAAATCTGAATAAATTAACAAGGCATTACTAAGGCTGCTACATTAAATTTGCATAGTGCATTTAATGAATATGCAACCGCGAGTGGAAAGGTCTGCCACTGTGAACCCCGGTGAATTAACATAACTACTTCCAGCATGTTTCTTAAATAATGCTCTCATTTGCACATCACTGACTTGGCTAATTCTGGCTTCGGCGAGGGCGGCCCCGTAATTAAAGACTCCCACTTTAATTTTTAATGAAGTTTATGTTACATCAATCCTGACAGTAATGAGGGGGACGTGGAAACAAAAAGGCTGCTAATAATTAAATTCACAAACCAGTTTGAGGGATAATAACTCCTGAGGAGGAATTACAGGACTAATTATTAATTAAATATTCATCGTATCGCAGAGCAGAGAGGTGGGGAAGGCTCCACACCGGCGGAGCCCAGATGCCAAACGGCTTTTATCTGTGCAGGACCTGAGAGGCTCCTGACAGAGCTGCAGACTGTCATCAGGTGGAGTGACCCCTGCAACAAAAGCAGTTTGGAACTGGTTATTGCACAGTCACAGATCAATCTGGTGGCTTCACACAGTAAACATCTGCCACATCTGTAAGTTGTAATTTCATCAACATTAACGGGCTTCGTTCAAATCAAACCTGTCACAGAAGGTGTACCTGAACACAGGGTGGCAGAGACAGAGGAGCCACACACGACGCAGACAGGCTGAGGAATCCAGGTGAGCGGAGCTTTAATGACAAACACAAAGTTCAAGGCGTGACGACTAGACAGGGGACAAGAGGCCGGGGTCACACACAAATGATTCCCCCCGCCGTCCAGGAGAGAGCGACAGGTGCAGAGTCCAAACGGGCCAGGACACAGATCCACAACAGAGTGTAGTAGTCGATGGGCAAAGAGGTGAGGAACACCAATAAAGACATACTTCGAACGGCGAGGGGAGCAGGCAGGTAGCAGAAGCAGGTGTTGAAGCAGCAGGGGAGGGGCAGGGGAACAGGTGAGTCAGGTACAGGGAAGGACGTCAGGGAGGAAACCTGTTTCCAGTAAATGTAAAGTAAATGTAGAATAAGAGGCAGATTTTTGTCCTTCTGTGTTGTGACGATCTTCAGTGGAAGGTTTAATGTTGTTCTGTAAGAAAAGTAAAAAGCACTGTGTGATGCACCAGAACAAAATGTAGAGACATTCACACGTGGGGGCACAGAATCAGGAGGTTTAGTACGTTTTCCATTGACAGACGATGGATTACCAGTTAAAAACGTGTTATTCTAGTTTGTTTCTGCCCAGTAATGTCACGAACGTCCGGTCTCAGGATCATCATTACAGCTTGTCCCCAGTCAAACATTTAAATTGAACTTTTAACATTTAAAAAAAAAGTCACATCAAGTATTTTTCTCATCAGTGAAAGATTCTGGATCTTTGAAAATGTTGTTGATGCTCAGAACCAGACGTCTTCTCCTTCACTATGACACCGTGTCCCACTGTTCTGCACGTCGTGCACGTACGTGCACGTCTTAAGGTTTTAGTGTGAAAGAGAAACTTGTCGAACTTCACGAACATTGTGAGCAGAAAACAAAAGAACGGTTGTGTTTTAATTATTAAAGTGAAAAAGATTTTAATAGCAAATCTGTGTGAGTCCTACAGGGACACAGGTTACAGGTTAAATACAAGTGGAAAAGTTCACGTTAGAACTGAGACAGTACGTTTTCACGGTTCAGCCTCTTGATGAGACTGTTAACGTGTGAACCTCAATGACTGAACGTGAGATTCTGCTTCATCAGGTGTTTTCGAACTGTGTTCTACTGTTAGAGAGGGAAACAACTCTGAATTCAATCTAAACCCACTGTCGGTCTGTCACATGTGCGCCTTGCTTAACGTCCAACACGCTGCGCTGCCTCCACACAAAGAAACTGATTTATTATTTCACTTTGTAAAATACAAAGATAATTATTTGTTGTTGGTCTGTGAATCGTGTCAAACTCTCGTCTCTGTTTTTCTTTTAATTCAATTACTGATCTGTCTCTTATCTGTAGTTTGTAATTGTGCCTTAAACAGCATCAATAAAATAAGTGTAGATCTATGATATAATGGTGTTTTCAGGGGGTAGAGTTAGAGAGTTAGTCTGGGCGACGTCAGACGCTCTCTGGTCCAATCGCAGCAGACGGTTTGTGCCTTTTCTAAAAGTTAATTTCCAGGCTAATGAGTGCTGAGCTCCCGCTAATTCACCGCAGCTCTGAAACCCACAGTCTGCACACGGAGGAGGGGGATCCTGTCTCTTCTCATTACACACTCCTGAAACATTCTCAGAGCTCGTGTATTTAATTGAGCTGCAGAAATGCAATATCAGGAGGACTCGGGGATAAATAAGGAGCGTTCCCATTGGTCCCACTGAGGAGCTATTGATGTTCCATAAATCCCAGTCAGTAGAGATTTAATTGAGTTACACCGCGCTGAATTACCTTGCATCCAAATGGCATCCAGAGCCAGGCAAATGGAATAATTAGGCCCAGGCCAAACTGTTATGGAGCGTTATCCCGAGTGATGCAGATATTTCTGGATGTTCAGCCGAACGGCTGCGTTTCTGAAGTAGAAACCTGATAACGAGGCCGAGCAGGGACCACTTGACGAGTTTACAGTCAGGATGCTGAATACAGCAGCAGACAACGTGTTATACTGGACTGCTGCCTACACAGCATGTAATCACCCATATGAGGATGGGTTCCCTGTTGAGTCTGGTTCCTCTCAAGGTTTCTTCCTGTTGCCTTCTCAGGGAGTTTTTCCTTGCCACTGTCGCCCTCGGCTTGCTCATCAGGGACAATCACATTATTATGACTCATACACATACACTGTTCATGTACTGTTCTTTGGTTGTGTAAAGCTGCTTTGTGACAATGTCAATTGTAAAAAGCGCTCTACAAATAAAATTGAATTGAATTGAATTAAAGTCCTGCAGTCTGAGCACAGATCAAAGCTAAGGCTAAAATAAGGAAAGAGTCAACAGTGGAGGCAGAAACACACAATAAAATCAAAATTAGATGATGGTTCATACCCAGAGTCACGTGATCAACACTGAGCCAATCAGACGACTGCTGCAGATTTGACCTTTGTTGTAGACACAGGACGTCACATCAAACTGGTTTCAGGAACCAAATGATCTAATTATTTATTTATTTATAATATATTAACATGATTATTTTACCCTAATATGAAGAATTACACCTGAGCACCGGTCTGGCCACACACACACACACACACACACACACACACACACACACACACACACACACACACCTGTTCCCAGTTTTCTCATCAGCTCCTCTGCACAAACACCGGCCTGGTTTTCCCAGGTTGTTGGTGGTGGTGGTGTGAACACTGTTTGATTTGGACTTTTTACCTCTGTTCTGTTTCTGTTTGTTCTAATAAAGTTTACATTGCACTCACCAGTGCAGTGTGTACCAGTGTGTACCTACTGGCACCAGCAGTGTGGTACCAGTTGTTGACAGTACTGGTACCACAGAAAGTACTTCAGTATGTGTACAGCTGTTTCCTGCGTGTGGCTGTGAGGAGGAGGGCGTGTTGGCAGCCTGCTGCAGTAATAATCTGTCAGAGCGACTCTTAACGAGTGCTGACGCCTCATTCGCTGATCTTCAGACTCTAATCGTTTCACTAATTAGCAGCTCTCCTGAAGGCCGCTGCTCGTTTACTAATCAGCCTCCAATTTGCTTAATCAGCGGTTTAATTGAAGTAATTGCCTTGTGAACAGAGAGCCACTTGAGCGCGAGCAGGAACTGAACCAGCGCTCAGTGTTATGGTCTCGCTGTTTCTCAGAACTGATCTGGTTTCAGTGCTGGAGCTGGAGCTGAGGTGACTTTCAAAGCTCAGATGTTACAGCATGAGGAGTTCTCTGGTCTTAGGGTCCCACAGGTCGTTCCTGAAGCTGGTGTTTATAGTTGTGAAGAATCGTTTCAATGATCTTCAAGTGTCCAAAACTCAAAGCTGCTCACCCGTTACTGTAGAAAACAAACAGACAGCAGATGAAACCTGAACCACTCACACGCTCTGGTGTTGTTGACAGGGATACTCAAACAGGGTCACGACTGTGTGTCTAACCTTTGACCTGTGACGTGACCCTTCAGACATGGATCCAGCTGTGGTCTGTACTGTAATGTCCCGAGGACCTGCGACCATGAGCTAGCCAGTGTAACGCAGAGCTGCTGCTGGGGGGTGTCCCCCTCCCTCCTGTTTCCACAGTGTAATTGAGTGATTTACTTTGTACCTGCTGATAAATCAGCAGCTCCAACAGAGGCCGCCGGCCCCGACCGGATGGTGGTGGTGGGGGGTGGGGGTGGCGTGCTGGGTGGTAACGGCTGTGACACGTTCATTCATTTGTTTCATAATAAGGGCCGAGCTAACCTGCAGCAGCAGGGGGGTGTTCATTAATCCGTCACAAATTGGAGGCTGGGGGGGCGCTCAGTGAATCAGCAGCAGACACACACACACACGGCTTCAGGTGTGTGTTTGATACCTGGACACTGACAGCCTCCAACACCTAGATCCCATCACGACTCAGTGAAGCAACATGGAACAGAAAAAAGTCATCAGGCAGGTGTCTACAAACCCTGAGGTTGGTAGTTCAACTCCCGACACTGAACCCTGAACCCCGGTACCAGAGGCACTAATAAAGTCTCTGTTATTGTTAGTAGTATTATGATGGTTTATTCAAATTTAATTCATTTGAAATTCTTTTTCATGTACATTCAAATCTAGTTATTTATCAGACGTACGAGGTACGAGGCAGGTTTTACTTGAGGACCCCTACTGGAGGTAGACCACAGCTGGAATCTGAACCTAAGTCTCTTGCATGGAGGAGGAGATCTTACATCTTAGACTACACTATCCAGCCGTGATGCCGTGTTTGTTTGGCAGCGTTTTAATTTGGGAGACAACAACAAAAAGCATCCTGACCTAGAAACACCTGTCTCTCTGTTTACCTGTCGTCCTGCAGCCTCATGTCCTCCTGCAGCCTCATGTCGTCCTGCAGACTCATGTCCTCCTGCAGACTCATGTCGTCCTGCAGACTCATGTCCTCCTGCAGCCTCATGTCGTCCTGCAGACTCATGTCGTCCTGCAGACTCATGTCCTCCTGCAGCCTCATGTCCTCCTGCAGACTCATGTCGTCCTGCAGACTCATGTCCTCCTGCAGACTCATGTCGTCCTGCAGACTCATGTCCTCCTGCAGCCTCATGTCGTCCTGCAGACTCATGTCCTCCTGCAGACTCATGTCCTCCTGCAGCCTCATGTCCTCCTGCAGACTCATGTCCTCCTGCAGACTCATGTCCTCCTGCAGACTCATGTCGTCCTGCAGACTCATGTCCTCCTGCAGACTCATGTCCTCCTGCAGCCTCATGTCGTCCTGCAGACTCATGTCCTCCTGCAGACTCATGTCCTCCTGCAGCCTCATGTCGTCCTGCAGACTCATGTCGTCCTGCAGACTCATGTCCTCCTGCAGACTCTTGACGTATTCGGTTCTGTGGTCCGAGGCACCGTTTACATCTGCTGTTTCGATTCCGATGAAACGGAAAAGTCTGAGAACACTGTTGGACTAGGTCGACTGTTATTTTGTCATGTGCCACCACATTCAGAATTCAGACCTAATAAAGCATTTGAACCCAAACCGTGATCATTTCTTGTATCTCTTCACCACAGTGATGTCCCATCTTAAATCTGATTTATTTTCACATCAAAAAACCTCCTCCTATCTCCTAAACATTACCTTCCTGTACAACTAAACTGCAGCGTTTTGCAGGAAAAGTAATTAAACACAAGAGCTGCAGGGCTCTAGGGAACACATTATGTCAGTGAGTGTCTGCACCGCTATAGAAACGTGTGTGTGTGTGTGTGTGTGTGTGTGGTCTGCCTTGTTTCTGACTCTGAGTGCAGCTGAAGTGTTGGTGGATGATGAGGAGCGTGCTGAAGTACCAACTCCACCATCACTGCTGCTACTCTGCATTTTAAACACACACACACACACACACACAGACATTAATTCGTAGCTGCAGAGTTTCAGCAGCTGAACCATGTACGGGTTTCCAGATCTGCAAAGATCCTCAGCAGCACAACGAGGAGAGGACTCACTGGAGGAGAAATCTGCTTCAGTCACATCTTGCAGTCACACAAAGACTTTGTCCATCACCTCTCCTGTTTCCCGTCCACTGATCCACTGGTGACTGTGTGTAAATGTCCTTTGAAAATGAAAAGTACTGCTGCACAGTGACTTTTAAGATCATCAGATGTTACCAGGCCCTGCTCCACCTCAGTCGGACATTATTGTGCGTTGTAGGTTTAGGTGAAGATCAGGGTTAAAACCTCCTCCTCCTCAGTTTTTAAGTTGAAACAACTGTCAGGTGATAATTTGACTGTTTATTTATTTATGAGGTCACAGTGGGAGGAGTCGCTGTTTCTCACTTTTTATATGTGGTTAAAATGTTGGAAACATCTGTAAATAAAAAGCACAGAATGTCTTAAACACAGAATGTTTTCATCTTTACTGGGATTAAATTACTTTTAGTTTTATTTGCATCTGTTTTCCATCAGAATTGACTGTATACAGTTATATAATATCAATTTTTGAATGCAGACTGTAAATTATACATTTCCATTCACAGTATGAACAGTAACATTGGGAAATGAAGAGAGTCGCCGACTGATGGAACGATATTCTTTATACCAGCACAGGTGATTCACACCACAGAGTTTCTGTACGGACGTTTAAAAAGGGGCACAGTTAAATATGATGACACCTCCAACCATAAGGCCCAGTTAGAAAAACTGTCCAGTATTAAAATCTCTCTCCTCTAATTCGTCCCTCCTGGATATAAAGTATATTTTATTACAGGGAGAACAGGTCAATTTTAAAATGTAAACTCTTCATAGACAAACATTTACATTTCCTGTAAATTTTATTTAGATGTAATAAAAGTATCAAACTGAAGCAGAAACAGATTTGTCATTTTCACATCGAAGGAATTTGTCTCTAGTTAAAATATTCAAAATTAGAAGAAACGAAAACAAATCAAATACCTTGTTAATAGAAATGTTAATACAGGTTGATTCATCACACTATAATTAATAGATATAATAATAATAAGAAGAAACTACAAAAATGTCTCTTACAACAAGAAATAACGTAAAGAAGAAATTCATGATGTTATTAGTTGATATTTTATTTGAACATTTAAAAACAAAGTAAACAATTAAAAAACATCTGAATCATTTATAAACTGAGTTTTTAAATAGAAATTCATCTTTCATCTACAGGAGGAAGATTTCAACTCCAGCTGAAAGAAAAACTGTTCATTCTATTTTTTGTCTTATTTTAAATAAATTAATTTACGACGTTAAACAGTTAAATGAAAACTCAGCAGAATCATTATCGTAATAACACGAACATCAGTTTTAATAAACAGTCACAATCTGTGTAAAACTAAAATATTTATAACAAAGATCCAATTAAAACTCGGTTCTCTAGATTATCAGATCACAGGTCAAAGGTCAGACGTGTCACCCCTCCTGCTGCCCTGCCCCCCCTCTGTCCTCTGGGAATATTAAATCCTCCCTGTGATCAAACACAGTCTGATCTGGAATACAAGAAAACAGATGCTGCCTTTTATTAAATACAATGTGGTTTAAAATGCTGAAAAACGCTTCAACTTATTGATTGAAAATAAATTAGTCAAACAAATATTCACACATAATTAAACCGAATTAATTATTGTTGTCGGATTTATTCTGTAGCAAACACTGACGTGAAAATTTTATTTTTGCCATTATTGATAGTGAAGTTTGAAATTGTTTTGAGCTGTTGTTAATAATAATAATAATAATAATAATAATAATAATAATAAAACAATAATAATAATAATAATAATAATAATAATAATAACAATAACAATAACAATAATAATAATAATAATAATAATAATAATAATAATAGTAATAATAACTGCTGCGTTTATTTGCGTCATATCAAATTATCTGTGACACTTTTGTCATTTCTGCAGGAATAAAATCGGCTTTAGAAATAAAGTTAATTTAAAAAAATCTCTAAAAGTCTAAAAAGATTAATTTCTGAGAGGACAGAATAAACCTTGAAACGGAATTTAATTTACTTTGATTTAAGAAGCTTCAAACTACTAAGTCATTCAGTAATAATTACTGTTAGAGTCTGATAAAGTCTAACAACTGATTTGTGGAAATAATCGATTTAAAGTTTCTGACGCGCTCAGTTCATTCACAGCCACATGTGCGTAAAGACAGAAAAACACACTGAACACAAACAAATGTCCAGCAAACATCAGCTCTCAGCGGTTCTATTTGTCAGTGCAAATTGGTGAGGGGAACCAACACCCCCCAGCCCAGACACATACTGACAAACACGCTGCGTAAAATGTTTCCACACACACGGACATACCTCCACAGAGCGCAACGCGGCTCCGCCACAAACGTCCCCGGGAATCAGGCGCCTCTGTCGGCTTTTCTCGGCTTCGCGTGAAACTGACTCGTGTTGGCTCAGTGCGTTCATGTAAATACATGTAAATGAAACCAGACTGTGCCCCCGTGTCCCCCCCCCACCCCACCCCCCCGAGTCCCCTCCCTGCCTCCTCCTCTTGGCTGTGATCATGTGATGGTGTAGAAGTGGCCCATTAATGAAGCTCCTCTCCGGGGGTCTTTTCTGCTCCTGTCAACGCGTCCAGTCCGCAGACGGAACACACCGGAACAGGGACATGGAGGCAGCAGCAGCCGCTTAGCGCAGCTCAGCACCGGGAGGGAGGAGGACGGGACACCGCGGTGCACTTGAGGACCTGCAGCAGGCAGGAACCAGACACTGCTTCAACTTCTCATCAACTCTTCGGCGGAGTTTCCTGCGGTAACTGTGCGTAAAACCGGGAACATGCGCGCTCAACCCCAAGCAACTTTCTGTTAGTTCGCGAAGAGCAGGAAGTCTTCAAAGTTCAGAAAGAGTGAGGTCAGTCTTCTCTGCTCTCTGCGGACTGAACTCTTTTCGGCCCGGCCCGGCTCGGCCTGGTCCGGTCCGGTCCGATCCAGCAGAACAATGCCTCGCCCGGGGAGGAACACGTACAGCGACCAGAAGCCTCCGTACTCCTACATCTCTCTCACGGCCATGGCCATCCAGAGCTGCCCGGAGAAGATGCTCCCCCTCAGTGAGATTTACAAGTTCATCATGGACCGGTTCCCGTACTACCGGGAGAACACGCAGCGGTGGCAGAACTCCCTGCGCCACAACCTCTCCTTCAACGACTGCTTCATCAAGATCCCCCGCAGACCGGACCAGCCCGGTAAGGGCAGCTTCTGGGCTCTGCACCCGAACTGCGGCGACATGTTTGAGAACGGGAGTTTTCTGCGACGCAGGAAGCGCTTCAAGGTGGGCAGCATGCAGGCCACGGACCCGCTGGCGCCCAGCAAGCCTCAGGACGCCGCCCAGTACCTGCAGCAGCAGGCCAAGCTGCGGCTCAGCGCGCTGCACGCCGCCGCGCACCTCCCGCAGATGGCGGGCGGATACAACCTGAGCTCCGTGGCTCAGCCGTCGGGTTTCAAACACCCGTTCGCCATCGAGAACATCATCGCCAGAGAGTACAAGATGCCGGGCGGGCTGGCGGCCTTCTCCGCCACCGGGTACCCGCTGCACAACCAGCTGACCCCGGCTTGGCCGCACATGTACGGCTCCGGGATGATGGACACCTCGGCGCCCATCTCCATGGCAACCAGCGACTACTCGGCCTACGGCATGCCGCTCAAGTCCATCTGTCACGGCGGACAGACTCTGCCCGCCATCCCGGTGCCCATCAAACCCACACCCGCCTCGGTGCCGGGGCTGCCCGGGCTACCCACACACATCCCGGCTTTCCTCGCGAACTCGCCCCAGTCTCTGAGCCCCACTTCCCCGCAAACAGCCACCGGGCAAAGCAGCCCCGCCGCGCCCGGAGAGGGGCTACCCTCCCCGGCCTCCGCGGGCCTACAGTCGTCGGTGGCGGTGCACTGACGGGACGTTATTTTGTGTTTTTGTTGCGGAGTCTGAACCTGGTTTGAAGGTTTGACCTCTGACCTCTGGTCGTGGGGGTTCGTTTGATTTGCTGATGTGCATCAGAAACTCCACTGTAACATTTGTTCTCCACATTCCTCCGCAGCTCGCTCGGATCGTGTCCGGACAGATTATCCAGATCTTTTGTGTTCGGAGTCTTTTCTTCTGCAGCTCAAAGAGAAGTCTCAGATTAATGACTTTTTAAGAATCCGTTTCTCCCTCCGAGGCCTCGCTGCTGCTTTTCTGCTTCACACACAAGAGTTAAAACCTAGAGCAAATGAATTGGATCACTTTCAGGAGTTTTCCTACAGATTAAATAAAAGCAACAAAGTCCACAGGAAATGCAAACAAGCATTTGATAAACCAAATAAAGAGTCCTTTGACCTTTGTAATGATCAGTGTGAACAATCACAGAGATGAGAGATGAATTAAAATCATATATTTATGTCACAATTGAAAAAAACACGCAGCAGATATTTGACCCTGAATGCAACGATTTGTCTCTGATGCACTTTTTAAAAGGAAAATATGAAAGTAGGTTTTTTTATTATTATTATTATTATTCAGCAGCTGTGTTTTTTTATTTAACGTATGTTGTGTTAAATGACCTGCTGTCTGTATTTGTACTGCTGCATGCTCCGATGTCTGAAAAAGAAAATGTTTCAGTGTTTGTAAGGTTTTTGTTTTTTGGGCTGAAAAGCATGAACATGAACAACGGGCTTTTTATTCCCTGCGCTCTGTCTGCTCATTCACTTCCATTAAAAAAACCTGCCTGGGAAAAATACAGAAACAGCCTGTCATTCACCTGCACACACTTTATGAAACACTGGTTATTGCTGCTTCTCTTCAGTATTTTCCTAGTGGAGATTTTCTTCCACATTTCAAATGTGATTTTTATTCTGATTATGTGACAGCTGCAGTTTCTGTTGTCAAGTAAAATTTGTCTCTAAAATTTCACACAAAACATTTTAGGGCTCAGATAGAATTTAATGTTCTGTTGTTTGGTACGTACAGTTTCATGTCTCCATGTAGGAGAAGAGTTAAATCAGCTGTTAAATACTGAAATTAAATCTACAACAAAGCATCAAGAAGTCAAACTGTCTGAAAACTGTGTTTTAGTCATTACAACAAAATACAAGCAGCAAATCATTTTATTTTGGAAATAAGTTGAGTAAATCACTCAAATAATTCATCAGTTATTAGATTTTTACCAACTGACTGTTTCATCTGTTCAGCACTAAATAAAACATGTTATATATTTTATACATGTACGTTTTGATCCATTTTGTCTGTATCTTCCACCGGTCACAGAAATTTCTCAAGCTGTCGGATCAAGAAGATGAATTTAAATCTTTCGGTCAGTGTAAAATACTTCACAGTAAATTACTGTAAGCAGCTTTAGTTTTACTGACCCCGGTTCCACATGAAATATTTCGGGAAACATTGTAATTTAACCTGGAACAAATGTTTTAAATTATACTTTAATGTGAATATGAGAAAAAAACAGTGATTTTACAAATTAACAATTTAAACAAGAATCATGCATTTGTTTAGCTTAGTTTTGTTTTTTGTTCAAATAAAGCTGTAAAATGAGCGACTGCAGCCTCCTAATGAACTGGTGTCCTCATTTTAATAAACTCGTGGAATAAATTGTAATAATAGTTCTCACTGTAACTAGTGCCGTCGTTTGGTGTCAGAGCTCTGAGAATAGTCTCGTTCCTTCAGATGGAGGCTTTTCATATTTAATCTTCCAATGTCCAAACTGTTTTGAGAGCAGTCTCTGCAGGATTTATCGTTTCAGGCTGCACTTCAGCTTCACACAGTTCATGTTCACATCCCCTGGATCCTCCCAGCTACAGGTATTTGCATTATCAACATGTCTGGAAATGTGTTTTCTTTAATAAGATATGAAATATTCGAATATTAAAGTGAACATTACCTGCTTTGTTCTGTCGCACACAATAAAAATCTGAATCACACCTGAGAATCTGCTACCACTGACTTTTCTCTATATCGTGACCTTTTGACCTTCTATCAGGTAACACTTCGTCATGGTGTCAGTCACATTCTGATGTCCGAGAGCAGAGCCTGGTTCTGGTTCTGGTTCTGGATCAGTAGTTGGTTTACATTTACAACGACAGTGGTGGGAAGAAAAACATTTACTCAAGTAGTACCCTTAAGTAAATCACAGGTACTTTTACTCTATTACCTGTGACGACATTCAGAACTGTACTTACCTCGTACAGGTAGAATCAGAGTGTGCTAAAGTGTCAGCAAGACGAACTGAGACGAACTGTCAGTTGGTATAAAATTACAATAAATACTAAAAACTTTCTAATCAAGCAGAATTATGTGAAACTCTCTGGTTGGTTAGAAGAGCAAACATACGAACAGTGGTGGTTCTCTGTCAGTGGAAACCTGGTGTAGTTGAGTGTGAGCCAGTCTGGATCATCTAGAAACCAAAGCAGAGTCAGTCACCATTCAACACGAATTCATTTTAAACACAGGAAAAACTGATTGTGCGCTCTCATGCCGTATGTTAGCAGGACAGTATAAAATCAAATCAACACAACGTGAACACAGAATAAAACCAAAGCTCAGTCATTTGTTTGCACTGTGAAGTTCTTCACATTTACATACGTTATTTCATACATTATTAGTATTAGTTACTGTAGCTTTAACAGTATCAGTACTGCATTCATCATTTTACTGAAAGTACAAAAATAAAAGCTAAATATATGTAAGTACCGAAGCAAATGTGCAAATTAGCCACTTTTTACATGTTCCACCATTTATTCTGAATACTGTATAATGTTTTAATTGTCTCGTCTTTTTATTGCAGCCATATTTTATGTTGTTATTTTATGCTGCAAAAATAATTTTTGAATTAACTTAAGTTTTCAATAAGTAGTGTAGAGGTGAGGGTCACCTGCCAAGGTATGTGTTAAATGACTCTGGTGTACTGTCAGCATGGACGATAGATTACCCAACAGGCCCCTGGGCTCATGGAATCATGAAGTTCAGTTAAAAGACATGAGACCACAAAATGAAGACGAATAAAATAAAATGAGCAAAATAAAACCAAAACAAAAATGAGACCAAGCTCCCACAGAGATGCAAAATATGGACACAAAGAGACAAAATACTGTCTCTTAATAACTGGACTCCACATTAACTTAAAGACATTAACTGTTATACTGGACTGCTGCCTACACAGCATGTAATCACCCAAATGAGGATGGGTTCCCTGTTGAGTCTGGTTCCTCTCAAGGTTTCTTCCTGTTGTCTTCTCAGGGAGTTTTTCCTTGCCACTGTCGCCCTCGGCTTGCTCATCAGGGACAATCACATTATTATGACTCATACACATTCACTGTTCATGTACTGTTCTTTGGTTGTGTAAAGCTGCTTTGTGACAATGTCAATTGTAAAAAGCGCTCTACAAATAAAATTTAATTGAATTGAATTGAAAAATAGCCACCGAGATGCAAAACAGACAAAATGATGAAGCACAAAAAATACAGGAAATAAAACAATTATCACAAAGAGACACAAAAAAAGGCCACAAAGAGACACTACCACCAATACTACAGAGATGCAAACTACCACAAGGACTCAGAAGAAGTGAACCCACAAAAACGAGGTTACGTCATGTGCTGTTATGTTTGTGTGCCGGTTTTGTTCTGATCCGTCCGTGACCATCACTGACCGTCTTCAATGTATTTTGTGGCCCAGTGATATGATTCATGTCGAACATTTACTCTTGTAGTGAGTGTGCTGAGCGTCAGAGGTTAATGTGTGTGTGACAGCAGCAGCAGCAGCATCTGTTGATTTTAATCAACTCTCTGTTGCAGTTTCTCTACACGCTGAAAGACGACAGACAGCTCTCCTGGACGGAGAAAAGCTCGTCTCAAGAGCTTTTCATTCTCCCACAGTGATGGAGGTCTGGTGTGTAAACACTGGCCGGTTTGTGGAGAGCGGTGAATTAGCAGCAGGCAGCGTCTGGGCGGCCGTAAGGGATTAGCCAGTTAACACTTCCCTGGTGCCAAACACAATTGTGTGCCGTTAGTGTGTATAGGTCTTTGAGTGTTGCTGAGAGACGGCAACTGTTACCGTAAAAATGTCCGTTTGCACACACACACACACACACACACACACACACACTCGCTCACTCCCCACCCACCCCCTAAGCTTTGTGACCACACACACACACACAAGTAAAACAAATGACATTTAAACAGGAGAACTCCGACAAGGACGACGAACTGAGACACTGAGCTGAATAAAAATACTTGCATACATTCAGATTTATATAAGTACTAGTAATTAAATACTCTGAAGTAATAAGGCTGGATGAGGCAGTGATGAATCTCTAAAGGTGAAAATGTTCAGCTGTTGTTCTCTTTATCTATAGGTTTCACATATAAATATATGTAAATCTACAGTGGCAAGAAAAACTTTGTGAACCCTTTGGGATTACGTGGAGTTTTGCATTAATTGGTCATAAAATGTGCTCTGATCTTCATCTAACTCACAACAATAGAAAAACACAGTCTGCTGAAAATAATAGTACACAAACATTATATGTTTTCATGTTTTTATTGAACATAACATGTAAACATTCACAGTGCATGGTGTGATGTTTCCTGTAGTTGCAGATCAGACCTGCACAACGATCTAGAGTAATTTTGGACCACTCCTCTTCAAACTGTTCGCATGTCTGGTGTGAATGGCTCTCTTAAGGTCATGCCACAGCATTTCAATCGGGTCGAGGTCAGGACTCTGACTGGGCCACTCCAGAAGGTGTATTTTGTTCTGTTGAAGTTATTATTTTGTTGAATTACTTGTATGCTTTGGGTCATTGTCATGTTGCATCACCCATCCTCTGTGGAGCTTCAGTTGGGGACAGGTGTTCTTACGTTTTCCTGCAAAATGTCTTGATAAACTGGAATTCCATCAATGACAACAATCCGTCCAGGCCCTGAGCAGCAAAGCAGCCCCAAACCATGATGCTCCCTCCTCCATGTTTTATAGTGGGGACGAGGTTTTGATGTTGGTGTGCTGTGCCTTTTTTTCTCTCCACACATAGTGTTGTGTGTTTTTTCCAAACAACTCAATTTTGGTTTCATCTGTCCACAGAATATTTTGCCAGTAGTGCTGTGGAACATCCAGGTGCTCTTTTGCAAACTTCAAACGTGCTGCAATATTTTTGGACAGCAATGGCTTCCTCCGTGGTGTCCTCCCATGTACTCCATTCTTGTTTGATGTTTTCCTTATTGTAGATGTGTCAACCAAAATGTTGGCATGTGCCAGAGATTTCTGTAATTCTTTAGCTGACACTCTAGGATTCTTCTTTACCTCATTCAGTATTCTGCGCTGTGCTCTTGCAGTCATCTTTACAGGACGACCACGCCTAGGGAGAGTAGCAACAGTGCTGAACTTCCTCCATTTGTAGACAGTCTGTCTTACCATGGACAGATGAACATCAAGGCTTTTGGAGATACTTCTTTAACCCTTTCCAGCTTCATGCAAGTCAACAATTCTTGATCGTAGGTCTTCTGAGAGCTCTTTTTCTGCGAGGCATGGTTCACATCAGGCAGTGCTTCTTGACACCAGTAAACCCAAAACTGGTGTGTTTTTAAAGGGCAGGACATCTTTCAGCAACACATCCAATATCATCACACTGATTGGACTCAAGTTTGGCTCACTCCTGGCTCCAATTAGCTCTTGGAGAAGTCATAAGGCTAGGGGTTCACATACTTTTTCCACCCAGTACAGTGAATGTTTACATGTTATGTTCAATAAAAACATGAAAACATATAATGTTTGTGTACTATTACTTTAAGCACGCTGTGTTTTTCTATTGCTGTGAGTTAGATGTTGTGGAGTTTCCAGACTCCAGCAAAAAGGAGACTGCAGCTTGTTGACTTACTTTTGTACCACAGGTGTGCTAATTGGTCAGAACCAACTCATCAGGATTCATGGGGGAGATCAAAACCAAAGTTATAACTCCACGTATGATTCAATCTACATTAGGTTCTTAAATTGTTCAGAGCAAAGTGATGTTGTGACATAAACTGAAAAACTATTTACTGTTCAGTTTCTGTTCCTCCAGGTGTTTTGTTTGATATTTAGTCCGTTTTGTTTTTTTTTTTTTTTTGGATTGCTTGTTGTAGAAGAGCTGTGGTTTTTTTGTCCTGTCACACCTGAGTCTGAGTGTCACAGGATGTAACGGGACAGGTGAAGGTGGAAGAGAAGGTGAGGAGGGTGTGAAAGTCTTGTGCTTCTCTGGTGGGATTCAGGAACTTCATCCTCCTGTCTGGATTTTACTTTATAATCTTACTGTGACAATCAGAGGCTAAGAAAATACTGTCTGGTTGCTTTTGGTGCATAGAAACACACTTGAACAAATTAAAGTGTGTTTTCTTTCTGCCTGTTTTGATGTATTCTAACTTTCACTGTCAGAACTCAGTTTACAAAACCAATTATTGAAATATTTGAATTTGCTATGATCTGAACATGCAACAATTCACATGAGAGAAAAGAAGAAGAAAAGAAAACAGAAGGCAACAAAAGAAGGACAAGCAGCAGAAACACTGGACAAGATGGTAGAACCAGTAACTGGATTCTGGAGATGTACAGCTCCAGGCCGAGGATACCTGCAGAAAAGTACAGAGAGAGGGAGACAGAGAGGAGGAAACACAACTAAAAGAGAGAGAAGCCACAAAGTTAATGACATGAAATGGTAGAATTAGAATGGATAGAGGAGAAAGGAGAGAGGAGAGGAGCTCAGTTTATCAGTAGAGGTCCCCCAGCAGACTAAGCTATAGCAGCAGAACTAAGAGATGGTTCAGAGTCACCTGATCCATCTCTAACTATAAGCTTTATAAAAAAAGGAAAGTTTTAAGTCTAGTCTTAAATGTAGAGAGGGGGTCTGCCTCCTGAACCTGACCTGGGAGCTGGTTCCACAGGAGAGGGGCTTGGTAGCTAAAGGCTCTGCCTCCCATTCTACATTTGGAAACTCTAGGAACCACAAGTAAACCGGCAGTCTGAGAACGTAGAGTTGGAAGATATGGAACTATGAGGTCTTTAAGATAAGATGGAGCCTGATTATTAAGGGATTTATAAGTGAGGAGAAGAATTTTAAATTCAATTCTGGATTTTACAGGGAGCCAATGGAGAGAAGGTAAAGTTGGAGAAATATGATCTCTCTTACTAATTCCAGTCAGAACTCTGGCGGCAGCATTTTGGATTAACTCGGCTAACTTAACTTGGCTTTTTAATGAGTTATTGGGACAAACTATTAATAATGAATTACAATAGTTCAGTCTGGAAGTAACACATTTTTAGGCCCAAACAGAATAACCTCTGTCTTGTCTGGATTTAGAAGAAGGAAATTGGAGGACATCCAGGCCTTTGTCTTTTAAGCATGCTTAAAGTTTGACTAATTGATTAGTTTCTCCTGGTTTCATAGATCAGTATAGCTGGGTATGTGTTTCCTAATGATATTGCCTAAGGGGGACATTTATAGACAAACACAGAACGCTGTGTGAAGCCTGTAGTGATGCTGAACAACAACACACCCTCATGTCATATTTTAGCTATTCAGGGCCAAAATATCACAGTTAAATATCAGCTGGGTGTCTGTTGGTGCTACACTGAGCTGTAATTAATCACTGCTCACTGCTGTTTATGTTCATTAATTAGAGACTTCAGGGAGCGATGTGACAGGGACATGTCAGGACTCTCCCACCCAAACGTTAATTAACAAACTGTTCTTTAATGTACAGGTGCGTCTGTGCAGAGAGATCAGACTGAGGCGGAGAACAACAAGAAGCAGAGAAGAAGAACACGATGATGACACGCAGCTGCCCCCACCAGCCAGACGACACATGGGTTATTTACACTGATGAATGAACTCATCAGATGATGAAACGCTGTGAAAGAGGAATTTTACAGTTTTCAATAGGACTCAGAGGTGAGAGAGACACGATCTACAGCCTCAAAGAAAGACCGTCCTGTTTTACACGTATCAGCTTTCTGGATTTTAGAGCATGTTTATCTGACGCCGGTGTGTGATCCTGTGTCAATACGATTTGATTCATAGGATAAAAACATCTGACGTCATCCTACAGGAACGTTTTAACTGATCAATGTGTTCGTACCAGCAGCTGATCACAAAGATGTCTCAGACTTATTTCAACACCTCAACTGTGCTGCTTGTTTTCCGACTCTCCCTGCTCTTCACACTGCAGATTACCTGGATCAGGTGTGTTCAGCCAATCAGAAGCTGAGAGTGCAGGTATGGATGGATAACGGGCACGACCAGGATTAGCACTTAGTAAGATTAGTCTTACACTAAGACTGTGGACCAGTTAGTGTTGATCTATGAGTTGAGAAAAGGCTGATGATCTGTTTCCTCACTCCGACCTGCTTCTACCTGCACTTCACTTCTTAATGAAGTTTCCTTGAGCTCTCAACAAACTGTCGTTACCTGTATGATGCTCAGTTCAATGCCGTAACGTTTAATACACACATGTCAGAATTTGCTTTGACCAAACGACTCACCTCTTCTGTTGAACCGTGACGTAGGTTTATGATGAAACTAGAATCCTAAAGTACAGTTGAAACATACATGTGATAAATGAATGAGCTTGTTTTGCTGTTAAATTACTGGAGTACAATATACTGTATATCATTATTTTAAAAACTGTGAAAAGATGAATGATCTGTGTGAAGTTGTTGATAGAATCACTCTCCTGAGGTGTTGTCGGGCCGTTCTCTGTCCTGTCCTGTTAAAACTCCTCCAAACCGCCTCAGGGCTGATGTGGCCTTTTCCCCCATCGTCTTCTCTCAGTTAATGTTTCTTTCCTCTCAGCAGTGATCTACACCAGCTCATCCATCTGTGCATCTTTCCCCTTTAAGCTCTGGGCTGGTTTTTGGCACCTCGGCCTCTCGCTGCAGCTTTGAAGTGGAGTTGTTAGGTGTTAGTTTATGGTCTACGGTGGAGATAAGATTCCTGAACGGCTCGTAAATTAAAGTTGTCAAACACAGAAATAAAAGGCTGGAGGCAAAAACACACAGAGGTTGTTAAACCTGACAGAGTCTGTTATCACCTGACACATTCTCCAAATACAAGAGACGGGCTTTAACAGCCAAACAACTGGAACCTGCCGCACACAGACCTGCAGGCAACGTTTAGCACAGAGCTGATGGTTCAAACTCCTCTGGTTCGTTCTCCTGAAGAGAGTTTGGAGAAATACTCAGAGCAGCGAGTGAAGTGTGAGCAGCAGCACCACACTGTACAATTCACTGTCTGTACTACGAAGTTGTACTTGAAAGTAAAAACGTATTAGCTAAAAAAAAAGTAAAAGTGCTCCTCATGCAGAACGGTTATGTCACCTCACTGAGTGGGATTTCATTGGGTCCCAGTTATTGAAGCATTTAAATTCACACAGCTATTAACTAATGAACTAATTTCTAAACTGTTCAACGTATTTTGAGTCTGCTGGTTTTAATTACTTTACACACTGTGAAATTTACACCAGCGATCAAAGTCTAACGATTATACTGCATTTTATTTTAGTAATCTCAATCTGCAAAGTAACAGGAATTGGAAATTACAGTAAAGAATGTATTTAAGTAACTTAAATAAACGTATTTAGTTACTTCTCTAAATGAGCAAATGTGCAGATCAACCACACGGTGATACACACGTTTTTATTTTCAGGTTCATTACCGTACATCGGTTCTCTGTAGAGTCCTGAAGTGGTCTCAGTGGTTTTTAGTTTTTTTGTTTTAGGGGGTTCAGGAGGTGATGACCTTTTACTCTATGACGTAAATATCTCACCTGTTGGAAGGTTAGTGACGTTAAAGTGACGCAGCTGTTAGGTATTAGTGACTAGTAGCTGTTTCTTATCCTATGTAGAAGAATTCTTATTGTTTTATTGTGGAGGGAACCAGGCTGACCAGGCCAACGTCTACAGTTCTGACACTGGGCGCGAGGTGGGACACACCTGGACAGGTGAGCAGTGCCACAGTCATTTACACTGTTGTAGTACAGAGGTCACGGTCTGGGCTTTCTCAGTTCTTCCTGTGAGTTCAGGTGTTGAACCCACCTGACGGCTGCGGGGAGCGTCAGCCGAACCCTCCCTTCTCCACCTCCACATCATCACCGTGCACAGGTGCGTTATGGGAGGGTGGAGCTGCCTGCCACTAAGCATTTAGAGGCCTGATGGGGGAGGACGGGGGAGGTTAGTTAGTGGGTGTGTGAAAAGAAAACGACACTAATTCATTGCCAATAAAAGTCTCCCACCCCTTCCCCACCAACACCCTCTCCCTCTTGTTCCCAGGCACGCCCCCCCCCCCACTAATTGTCAGACATGTGGGGGGGAACCTGCCACCACCACAGCTGACGAGCATCATAAGAAACAATCGAATGAACTGTGAAGTCGCAGTTAGGAACCTGAAACACTGAGGTTAGTTAGAAATATGTTTAATTAAATCTTTTATTCCAGATACTGATGAAACGAATCAGAACTGAGCCACAAAATTACATTTTCAAATTGATTTGTGCTGGATTGAGTTTAGCTAAAGCTACAGTTGATCTTCCAACGGCGCTCTCTCTTTGACTTAAGTACCTTCATGTCCAGGTCACACAAACGTTTGATTCATTGAGGTTATATAAAGTCTTTCTTCAATATTTCTGTGATAACTTCTTTGAAATCAGCGGTTTATAACGTGTAACTACTACATAAGACGATGAATCCATTCATACATTTGATTTAGCTGATACTTTTTATAAATACTCTCTGTTCCCGTGGGGAAACCATGTGTAAGCTGCTAATTAAAGCACATACAGTAAAGTAAATAAAGATCCATTAATGATATTGACACGTCAGGCGTCGGTTTAGTACTGTGTTGGATACAAAACTCTCCACTGAGCAGTGTCAGCATGTTGATCCAGGTCAGAAAACCTGTCGAAGTTTTCACACTGACAGTGGAGCAGGCTTTTTCCTGTCACTGCATCATTTACGTGCACACAGTCACACGACGGAAAGCCTTGTTATTTGGGTCACACATGAAATCAAACAGATTCACCTCTAGCTGAGACAGATGATTTATTCAGATGCTGGCAGCCGGTCTGCTCGCCGACAGATTGTGTTCTTGGTGATGTGCCTGACAGCGCCGGAGGGAAACCAACAGACGAGGCTCAGCAGAGACACAGAGACGGAGTTTAGCCGAGCTTAGTTCAGGGAACATAACTCCTAAAATTACAGCATCTCCTCACAAAGCTGGATTCTGGACCTCTTTGGATGGAGCTGGGCTAACAGTGGAACAGTGGCACTTCAATGTGGTTCTGCAAACTATTATCTAACATGAACAGTTTGATTCACATCAGACAACATTTCAGTTTGACTGCTAGGTTTTAATCACTTGTGCATTTATCACAATACTTAAATGTACATTTTTGGTGCACTGGTATTTTTCCATTTGTCATGTTATTTTTCAACTCCACTTCTTTTCTACTAACTTTAACTAACAGAACTGGACACTTTAAAGAGCCAGATAGGGTTCTGCCACATGAACGATTTGGATCAGTGAAACATTTAGAGCAGTAAACGTGAGAGGAAGGTATCAAGACACAGAAAATGTTTTTTCATGTTAAATACAGTTTGGCAGGAAACATCCAATCAGAGATTAAAATGAGATGCCATGACTTGTAATATTATAATTATAGTGTTTAGAAAATAAACTTTACACATTTTACAAATGGAAATGTTTTTTTTAACTGGGTTTGTTGTTTTAAATGTATTTATGTTGAGTGAACATCTGATGACCTTCATGGGTCGTGGAATAGATCCCTTCTACAGTCTATGAGCTTTCGAACAGGTTAGCACCTCTGTAAATCTGAGGATAGACACTGGTACCAGATGCTGTTCTGAGCTCATAAAAGGCACCGAACAACAAATCTCAGTTAGATATTTGCACATTTGACTGTAAGGATCAGTTAAGCGTTTACAGGCTGGCACATTTCGGGTTTGTGGGTGGTACTGGAGGTTTTGGGGTGTAAATTTGACCCAGCAACCACAAATCAGTGTCCAGGAGCAGGCATGTACCATCAAACACCCAGCCCTTTCCCTCTCCTTTCTCTCTTTACTTTCCTTTTGTCTTTTTTTATGACCCACTATCCTGCACCTGGAGCCTTTTTATCCGTCAGAGAGGACAATCCGTGGCCGCACACATTCACATTCACACGTACAAGCAGAAGATTAGGCCCAATTTAGGCTCCTTTCTTTCTGCTGAGCCTGAAAGACACGATGAGGGGAGGGAGAAAAGAACAACTGAAAAGACTCCTGCGGTGGCTGCTGCTCTTGAAGGGTGAAAGGCAAAGATGGGGGAAAAGGGGGAGGAGAGAAAACAGCCAATTGTGTTTCTCTTAAGTGTTAATTCAGAACTGATTCCTCTTAATGCACTCGTGGGACTTTTTATTGTGTGGGTTTGCATTCAAATGTTCCGTTTGTAGCTTTTTAATTAGTCTCTTTTTTTAACGTGTAATTGAAACAAGACCTGTTTAAACACTTTTGAACATCTCTAACCTGTTCTGGATGCTTGTTGTCAGCGCTGATGAATGACTGACCAGAGGCATTTTGTGTTTACTGCACAGAGAGAGATGAGCTGCCTTCATCATATGTCTCACAGTGGGAAATTGGTCCTGACTAGCCTGAAATTCTTCAGAGTTAGATGACACTATCGCGTCCTCCTTCCTCTAGGCTGATCAATAAGTAATCAGTAAGACGTACTGTGATGACATGACCTATCTATATCTATATCTATATCTATGACTACTTATAAGTAAAGGTAAATAAAGGAAGAATGCAACAAGCTTGGTGAGACGTGCCGGCAGAGAGGCCTCTACTAGTACTTAGTAAGTCCCTCTCTGTTCTGTGATGATGGTGCTTCTGTGTCTAAAGATTCAGATCTATATCGGGCTAAATAAAATAAAGAAATGAAATGTAGTCCACTACTGAAAATAATTTGAAATCCCTAATTCTGGTTCAGTTCAGCGTGTCGTTCAGGTTCGCTTATGGACCTATTTCTCTGTCTGCTGTCATGTATTGACTGAGATCAGCTAATGGTTCAGTTTAGCAGAGAACGCTGGAGCTTCTCATTCGAGTCCTGGTAAGTTGGCTAAACTTTCCTAAATATCTGCAGAGGACAGAACTGAAACTTGATGTAACATGAGGTAAAACAACTGAACTTGAACCTGTGTGGAAACGTTCAGCATTCTTCAGTGAAGTTGGCCCATTTGAGTGTCAGTAAGGAAATGTTAATTGTTGGGAAGTGATCCTGCCGGCCTCTCTGCTCTCATCTGGTCTGCAGCGAAGTTTATTTTTCTCCATTCTTTTCACAGTTGAAATCAGTAAAACTAACAGTGCACTTCCAGCCGTATTTGCTCACAGCCATTCAATTTGACACAAAGCACGGTTCAATCACTCTTTTCCACAAGTGGGACTCGCGTTTTGTTTCAACAAAATAAACTACCGGAGCCGTCTTTTTCCTTCTTTTACTCTCCTCACAGCTTTTATTTCACGGCTGCCCTGAGACTCAATGACGGTGTCAGTGCTGAAGAATGCCTCGCCCTCCTCCTCCTCCTGCTCCACTCGCCAGGACTCAGCCATAGTCCAGCCGGTTGACAGCTTCCCCACCACATCGCCCGGCGACTGAAGGGACCACACACACTTCACTCCTCCATGCCTGGGTAATTCTTCTTCTTGGCTTTTTGGGAGGGTGAGACTGTTTGCAGCCACAGGTCTTTTCTCTGGAGCAGCTTTCTACCCTCAAGGACTTCCAAACTAATTTCAAGCATGTGTGTAAAAGCTGTTGTCAGACAATGAAAATCCCCTTTTTGTCTGCTCAACACAGAGTAACACTCACACAACGAAGTGTAAATATTGTTCATGCACCGAAAACAGTATAGAACGAAACTCATCAGGACACTTTTACAGAAACATTTAAATCATTTTCAATGTGAGAACTTTATGTAGTTACAGGAAGTCATTAACTTACTTTTATATTTGTGCAAAAACTAGTTTTTAAATTTATTTTTGTATTTTTATTTTAATTGGTTTATTTTATGGGTCAGTGGATCACATTTGTCTGGAAATGTATACATTTATTTGAATGTCAGGAGAGAATTAAATTAGGTTATTATCCATATCATACTGAAGCTTGTTAAAGGCCTTCACTGCAGTCAATCCGTCTTTTTATCTGTGCATATTCAAAGTTTGCACATGTGACTTGCTTTTCGCTGTTCCAGCACCTTTTCTATGGTGGAACTGGACACTCACCTGTAAACATGACATCACTTACTGTATTTATGGCTGCTCTGTACAACACAAACCAGCTGTTGTACCAGATGTAGTTGGGGTGGTGGTAGTATTTCTACATAACCCACACTCACCCTAACCGGTCGAGGCTGATGGCCGCCCACCCTGAGCCTGGTTCTGCTGGAGGTTTCTTCCTCTAAAGGGACTTTTTCTCTCCACTGTCTCCTGGTGCTGCTCAGTGCGGTTGTTGGTTTTCTATGTAATTCTGTATACAGTTCTATTTTCTAAGGTCTTAAACTGTAAAGCGCCTTGAGATGACTTCTGTTGTGATTTGGCTCTATACGAATACAACTGAACTGAATTGAATAACCAACAGCTTTAGTGTTTGCTCACTCACACAGTTGTTGGTCTAACTGAACTCTGATAGCAGATTAATTAGTTCTTTGCTAACGGGCACAAATCCAAAACAAACAGCCTTACCTCTCTAATCAGAAATTAACCACAAATACAAATTACAAATCCAAATTTCGACTCATCCTGAAACACTGAAGATCTCAGTGTCATTTAGAGAACAACTGACTGGTGTGACAGTGACATCTTAGAAGCGCTCTCTCTCTCTTTTTAAATATTATTTGAGTCTCCTTTTCCACCAAACACAAACTGACACACAGTTAGTTGGCAGATGACTGACTGACGGGAGTTAAAATAAATTGTCCCGGATGTCGTCTCACAATCATTCTTAAAAGTTAAACAGCCATAACAGGCTGCAGGAACTCTGACCTTCACAATCTAACCGAGCAGGAAAAGCCAATGATGTGTACAAGGCCTCGCTCGGCCTCGGCAGATTATGATAAAATATGTCTCAGCGTCACCAAAAGATAACTGTACGTCTCCCTGTGACAGATACGAGCTCGCTATTTTAATAACAGCCCAATTTCTGCAGCACTAAAATGTTTTACTGTCGCCTATAAAGCATGCAGCGTGTGACACGGGGAATAGCGTGTCGCCTCTGAACACTTCAAAGTAAGATGGACCATGTGAATCTGCAGCGGATTTAAACAAGACGATCTGGAGGTAAGTGCCATGAGATGGAAACAGGAACCTCCGCTTCTGCTCCACCTCAGCCTCAAGACATTTGTTCTTCTGAATTGGAATTGTTTTATCATTAAGGACAATTTTTAGAAACTGGGATCTTTTAAAATTGGGGTTTTCCATCATTAGTAATCACACAGAGCTGCCGAGAGTCTGAACCTAGTTCCTCTGATAATATGACTGTGGTACAATTCATCTACAGTGCACTGGACATTTATCACTGCTTACGATGCTTCAGAGAAGAACCTGTGAAATGCTTCAGAAATATTGAAGAAAAAGGTCAAAAGTAAACAGACTGAACGTTGTAGCTGAGTTAACACTTGATGGAAGAACAGAACCGGTGTGACTTGGTAAATCCATCTTGTGCCCATCTTGTTTCCGCTGCAGCTCCCCCTGCCTGCCTCCTTTTGACTCTGTGTTTCAGTCTCAGGGGACGTCCCGCCTCTCCTGCTCCCCATCAGCAGCATCTTTTTAAACCCGGACACTGCTGCTGCCTGTGAACTGTGAGCTTTGGTGTCTGTGTCTGTTTCATTCACTTCACACAGTTGGTTCCCTCTTTGTGCTCATTAAATATTTAATGGCGGGTTTAAGCGTTTGCTGGGATTAGTCTGCAGCCTCCAGGGAGCAGCTGCATTGTTTCTCTCCACGGCTGCTGGTTTACAGTCTGTCTGTTTAATCTGCCAATTACATCCCACAGTTTAGTTCTGTTTTGATTTTCTTCAGTGAATAGGCAGATTTTATCCTCACTGAAACTGCTCAGACACTGCAGGTGCTGATGAACGTCACCTTTTCTGTTAAGATTAGAACGAGTGTCTAACATGCATTTAGGGCAAATACTCATCTGTATATGTTTCAAGGAGGTTCTACCAGTACTTGAAGATAATCCAGGGTCCTTGAGCAGGTTAGAGGAATTTTAAATATGTCCAATATGTGACCTAGTTACTATATTTCAGCAGAAGGATCTACTGTGTGTCCTACGTCCCCACACCTCGCTGAAGAGGTCCCAGGTTCTGTTGGCACTCCTAGGTGAGATACTAGGGGTATCTCCTCACACACTTAACTAATTGTTTCTCAACCCTCGCTTGCTCCAGAAGTTGTTCGAGTCGTCTCCTTTTTAACAACGTCCAAAGCCTCGTGTTTATCTCTGAGCTTTATGGAGAGTTACGTGAGGATACACTGTTCCAGACTGACACCCCGTTTACTGGAAACCTGTTGGTGATCAAACCGATCTGAAACCACATCTGAAGTACAGTTATAGCATTAAAACAGAACCAGTGTAAGAGAAACAGGTTTTTATTTTGTTGAGCATATGCAAACTCCAGTCCAACAAAAGTGAGCTGCATCTCTAAAGTGAGTCTGACAGCTGATCCACAGCTGATCCACAGCGTATCCGTCATCAGAAACCGCCGTCGCAGCAGATGACGGTTCAGAAGAGACGACGTCTCATGTTTCCTCGATTCCTCGATTCCTCTCTCCTCGTATCTTTTTCTTACATCCCCTCATTGATCTTTAGTGATGCAAGTGAGGGAAACATCAATGTAATTGATATAACGTCTGAGTGTCTGGAGAACTTGTTTAGGAATGTTCGAAGAGGTTCATTGGGGGGTTGAAAAGACGTTCTGGACTTCTGAGGTGGTTTATTGGGGTGTCTGTGTTTTACCAGGTTCTGACACTGTGAATTTACACTGTAGCTCTCATTGAAGAGAACAGAAAGCTGTAGGAGTTAAAGGTGAAGTGATTCATCAGTGATCTGCTCGTGTTTCTCCGTGTCTCTCAGAGATCTGAAGTCGTGCCGTGTCCTGTGTGTTGGCAGGTTTTGGTGTTTACATGCGTGGATTTGAACCCAGTTTAACAGAGTGGTTCACATGTGACTGGCAGTCCTTCTGTCTTTGTAGTGGCAGAGCTCTATAAACTGACACCCCGAGGGTCTCGGGGACCGGGAGACGTTGGTATTGGGGGACTGCGGGGCCACGCCTTCCAGCCACCATATGCTCGGGATAGTCAAACACGGAATCTGTTCTTGGCTCATTAAAATGTTCGACATTTGGCAGAAGGCCGCTCAGTGTTTTCCTGACCTATTTTCAGCATCGAGTCTTTTCAGTGAATGTTTCACTGTTTCACTCGTATTGAGTATTAATACTGTAAAGAACAGCTGCTGACTCTGCAGTATTTACCTTCGGCCAGATGAATATCTGATATCTTTTGTTTTGTGATTGTTGACTAGTGAAGCGAAGTCAGGCAGTGGTAGAACGGATCTAAGTTACTTCTACTGTACTTTTACTGCAGTGTTCTCTGAGAAGTCGACCTCCAAAAACACTGACAGCTGCAATTAAAATACCTAAATATAAAATGGTCAGTGTTTCCTGGTGTGTTTGGTAATACCTCTACCTCAGATCTTTCTCCTAATGGTTTGGTCACAGACTCTATTCAGTTTCAGGGATTTTCAAAACATTAGAAGCTTCATATGTGAAAAACATCAGACATAGTTAAAGCCTGTAATGTGACAGATATTATCCTTATTTTATCTATCTTAGTTTGCTCTAGATATGTATGAACTGTACATGTAGGCACCCAGTTGTGTACAAATTCAAACAGCAGTGTTGATGTTAATACTACAGTATTTCATGTTTGAAATTACAGATTTACAATTGTACAATTCTTTTTTTCCTTTATGCTCTTTGTATTTTGTATAAATTTGAAAGTGTCAATAGTGATTAAATCTTCTATATTTTTTTGTTTCTACGTGCTGTCATATAACACCCGTTTCTTTAAAATCAATAAAAACCTTAATGTAAAAGGGGAAAAACAAAAACAAACAGTCTCTCTTTAATTCAACCATATCTGTCTATCTGAGGTATTATTATTATTAATAATAATACCACCTCCTCTTCTTATTGTCCCGGCGGAGCAGCGTCTTCTTTTATTACCCTGCGGGGTCATTTACAGCCACATCCAGTCTATTCATTGGTTGAGGAGATAATCCTGTGATAAATCCTCCGCCGTGCCCTTCACAGTTGTCATACCAAGACCATAAACAGCATTTATAACAATCTGAGGAGGGGCGGGGGGGCGGTGCTCTGCTTAGCATGCAGAACAGATTAAGATGGGACAGGTCTGCTTAGAGCTGCTCCACCCGTAACAGTCAGACAGACTCATGGGAAATGTTCCATCGCCGGCCCGTTTATTCTCAGTGTGAAATGAGCTGCAGTGACGGCTCAGTCAGTGGGAAAAAAAAAAAGAGCAAGACAGAGTAAAAATGTTGTGCAGGTAAAAAACCATTTCAAAATGTGACGACAGCGAGACAGCTGTAGTAAAAGTGTTGTTCATTTATTGCACTTTTTACCGTTATTATTTAACTGACTTCATTTTAGAGTCACAACATATACGTTAACACTCTACACTAGACTAGACTTAGTCAAACTGTCCCAGTTAAAGAAGCTGGAACCATCAAATGTGTCTGAAATGATTCATCAGTTCTAAAAACTGTTCTACATACATGTAGGATTCATCCACAGCCCAATGCGTAGATACCCATAGATACGCTAATGCAATCTACAGAATCACTTAACGGAAAGTTCAGCTCCACAAAGGATAAGACGTAGAAGTGATCAATGATCAGAGCCCCCACAGGCTTTGACAAGTCAAGTCACCACAGTGTGACAGCACAGGCTAAACACCGCCGGAGGACTTCACCGCTACACAATTAATCTTAATTAAAGCTGAGTGTGACAAACAACACCACAGAGACTCCGTCCTCCCTCCTTATTGTTCTGCCTTCAGTCCTCATGAAAGCTGCTGTGTCGTCTGATGAGATAAAGAAAATTCAAACAGTGAGAGGATGAAGCTCCGAGAACCATCTCATGGTTTCTGTTAAAACATTTGACACTATCAGAAATAACGTTAGAACACGACGACACACCCGACCGACTGCGTACAACACCAGTTCTAACCAGATTATTAGCAGCACCACACATTATGTCGCATTTAACACAAATAACGCAGTAGTACACGTCCACAGATACTGAATGATGACAAAGAATCAATAGCTGCGTTTTTTTACTGTATTGTTGTTCACAGCCATCTTGGATTTTTGAGGGAAATTCGCTCGTCCTGGCTCACATAGATTAACATCATTACCAAAGCAGAAGTTTTAAGACTGGTTGTTTCCTGCTGAAATGCATCTTGGGAGTTGTAGTTTTTTTGTATCTGAAGCCTGATCCTTCCTCCTGTGCTCCTACCAAGGACGGATCACTGAGTGGGTCCCTTCTCTTCATTGTCATACTGTGTGTTAGCATGAACAAAGACCTTAAAGTGTCAGTGTCTACCTGAAAACAGGACAACCACAGTTTATTATAGCAACTAACAGCAGCACATAAGAACTTAGAGCCTCTCACAACATATGAGGTGAACTGAGGTGGCTGACTGTACGTGAGTTAAACCAAATACTCAGACAGAGGATACGATGACAGGGAACAGCCCAGAGTAGAAAGAAGAAGTTAGGGTAAGATTTCAGTCCAGCGTGTCAGACGATGACAGACTTTTCTCATTTTAATCCACATTTCTGAATAACATTGTTTTAACGAGCTGGTTCTTACAATGAGATAAAGAAGTACGTTCTAATAAGTTTCTTGTAACAGTGGAATAATCAGAAAATACTAGTATTGAAATGTCATGTGATGTTTTTTCCTTTTTGAGCTGTATAGTGAGACGGTCTCAGATCTCAGCCCTGCTGTCTGCTGACTGCTCTCTAAAGAAAACAAAGGACAAAAAAGCAATTAAGTCCAGTCATAAATGCCCAAGTGCCATAACATGCTACATTAAATATCTATTGAGCTCCATAAATTAACAGCAAGCAGCTTCTCAAGCACTTTGTCTCATTGAGGTTGTTTACAGGAGGAACAAACTTGTTTCCTGCATCACTTTGGATTTTTAAGTGTTGGGAAGGTCGTTAAGGCCAAATACACAGAAGTAAGTCAGACTTATGTCTTATGATCATTTCATAATTATGTCTCTGTCATCAGTTTCTTATTTCTGCATTTACAGTGTGATGATTTTATTATTTCTATATATCTTCATATTTCTACAAATCACACACAAGCTAATGGAGATTTTTGACATTTTGAACATTTTTGAACCTAGTAAATGAGTGAAAGTGTAGTAATTAAAATAAAATGCGATAGAGTCACACACAGGCAGCTTTACTGCTGGTTCATATATCAGACCGGGTACTGATATCTGGGGAAAAGGACCTTTTTAGGGACAGTCCTAATGAACAAACGCTCTGCTAATCCTCGTCCTCGTCTCCTCGTCGTGTTTAGTGCGGAGCCTGTGTGATGGTAAAAAGTGTTTGTTTGTTTTGTGGCCCCAGTGAAGGAGCGATGACGACGTGTAGCGTTTCTGTTTGTCATGATAGTTTCTGACTGCTCCACCTGGGAGTGATGGAGGCAGCAAACTGTGGAGGGACAAACACAGAGACTTTGCGTCTGATTCATCTTCATTGTTAAAGGAGGCTGTTTACTGCACAGACGCCGACTCTGCTCCTTCTGCCACACTAACGAGTGACACGTCGCTGTGATACTGATTTCTGCTTATTACATTCTGATGACATAAAATCAAAATCACCGATTCAAATGCACCTGAGAGTCACCTGAACCAGTGACACTGATCGTCTTCAGTTTAACTTCTGCATCACAGATTTTCCATGTGTTCCCAGACAATCTTAATCCTAAAACCTCTTTTTTACCAGTTTAAGGCTTTATTAAGAATTCAGTCTTAAAGCAAACAAAGAAAACTAATAAAAGAAAAGTAACTATGTACTTCTCAGTGACTCAGTCAGGAGTCATTCAATGTGCCTTTTCACATTAATGGCCCTGTAAACCTGCACAAAAACCCATCATTACTGCAGCCTCCAGGTATCATCCTATGAATAAATCCCTTAAAAACTTTAAACACTGAGCCCTTAATTAAGAATTAATCAGGATTTAACGAACAAACAATGGACATTTAACGTATAAAATAATGTGTTTTGGTTCACTGAGGGGACGCGAAGGATATGGAGAGAGTCCCGTCAGAATAAGAGCACAGATCAGGGAGATGTAAAAGAAAAAGCAGCACATTACAGAGGAAACGGTGTGAACTCAGTTCGTCTCTGAGCTCCAAAACAGCAGCCAGCATGGTGCCAATTAGCACAGAGCACGCTAACATACGCCCTCCTGTAGTTTCTGATTAAAGTGCATATTGATGGTATAAATTATCTCCTGCTACAATAGATAGCTGAGCATCTATATGTAAATGTTTAATTAACCCGTGGCTGAATCGCCGCACCGGTCCAGGGTGGAGGTTATTAATCTGATGATGGCGGCCATAACACCAGGCCAGTGCCGCCAAAATGAGCCGTCTGGACGCAGCGGCAGTGTTACGATTCCTCCCTCTGCCCCTGTCTGTTATGTTTGGTTCTGTGTCTCACCCTCCTGCCACACCATATATGGACTTCCTCTTCCCCCACTCTCCAGTCTGGACTAATTATTGACTCATTTCACCTGTGCATCCCTTTGTTTTAAAAGCACCCCTCAGTTCTCTGCTCATTGCTGGTTTGTCGCACATTGACTTTCATGCTCTCACACTACTCCTCCAAGAATCTGGTTAGTCTGTCTGTTTGTTCGTCCGTCAGGAACCTCCATTTTGTTTGTACGTTTGAGTTGTTTGGTCTGCGCTCATGCAGTGTTTTTCAGTTGATACTTTGTCCTGTTAGTTTTGTATGTTTTGTTCTCGTTTTCCTGCCCTCTGCAGTGATTTTGGTTTGTTACTTTGTACATCTGCTTTGTCCGTTGGTTTGGTCCACATTAGTGTGTAGTTTCAGTTGTTACTTTGTATATTGGGTTATGGTTTTGTTTGTATGTTGTTCCAGCGTTTTTGGGTGTTTTATTTGATACTTTGTTAGTGTTTGTTAGTTCCCTGTGTCCCCTGCCCTTTTTGTCAATAAATGTATCTTTTTGTTCATACCCGTTTGGTCCCGTTAGTCAGTTCGTAACAGAACAAACCAGCCCCGTTTGCGACCATGGAACCACCACATTCCACCACTGGTCGCTTCCCCCTTCCTCCCTGTCCTAGTTTTGTTTGTTATGGGGGCCTGGCAGATATTCTGGAGGAGGAGTATTTAGACTTGCTTTGCAGTGCGGAGCATTTGGTCGGTTGGCTGCACTCGGGTGTGGACCCCGAGTGTTTCGAGGCGCTGTACAGGGCAGCAATCAGAACCTTTGTGAAGAAGGGATACATGATGACGTATCCAGAGTTCCAGCGTCTTAAAGACGCTGTGATGGCTTCTCTGAATTCCTTCAAACAAGGGTTTTGTTTGACTGCCCTGCCTAGCCAGCACCATTTGCTCTCCTCCTCCAGTACTCCCCGGTCCCCAGCGTTTGTTAGTCCTGCAGCTAGTGCTGCTTTTGTTGGTTCTGCAGCCGAAGCTGCTTTAGTTGGTTCTGCAGCCGAAGCTGCTTTAGTTGGTTCTGCAGCCGAAGCTGCTTTAGTTGGTTCTGCAGCCGAAGCTGCTTTAGTTGGTTCTGCAGCCGAAGCTGCTTTTGTTAGTCCTGCAGCTACTGCTGCTTTTGTTGGTCCTGCAGCTACCGCTGCTTTTGTTAGTCCCGCAGCCCCTGCTGCTTTTGTTAGTCCCGCAGCCCCTGCTGCTTTTGTTAGTCCCGCAGCCCCTGCTGCTTTTGTTAGTCCCGCAGCCCCTGCTGCTTTTGTTAGTCCCGCAGCCCCTGCTGCTTTTGTTAGTCCCGCAGCCCCTGCTGCTTTTGTTAGTCCCGCAGCCCCTGCTGCTTTTGTTAGTCCCGCAGCCCCTGCTGCTTTTGTTAGTCCCGCAGCCCCTGCTGCTTTTGTTAGTCCCGCAGCCCCTGCTGCTTTAGTTGGTTCTGCAGCTACTGCTGCTCTTGTTGGTCCCGCAGCCCCCGATGCTGCTTTAGTTGGTTCTGCAGCTACTGCTGCTCTTAGTCCCGCAGCTCCCGCTGCTCTTGTTAGTCCAGCAGCCGATGCCGTTTTTGTTAGTCCAGCAGCCGATGCCGTTTTTGTTAGTCCAGCAGCCGATGCCGCTTTTGTTAGTCCCGCAGCTCCCGCTGCTTTTGTTGGTCCCGCAGCCCAGGCTGCTTTGGTCCGGCTCCTGTTCCTGTCACGGATCCGGCTCCTGTTCCTGTCACGGATCCGGCTCCTGTTCCTGTCACGGATCCGGCTCCTGTTCCTGTCACGGATCCGGCTCCTGTTCCTGTCACGGATCCGGCTCCTGTTCCTGTCACGGATCCGGCTCCTGTTCCTGTCACGGATCCGGCTTCTGTTCCTGTCACGGATCCGGCTTCTGTTCCTGTCACGGATCCGGCTTCTGTTCCTGGGCCTTCAGCTGTCGCCGCAGTTGCAGCCACCTTTATTGCTGCAGTCACCGCTGCTCTGGTGTCAGCTGCTGCTCCGGTCCCTGCAGCCGCCGGGTTCCCAGGCGGGTCGACGCACAGGTCGTCGTCGCCGTCTCTTCAGTCTCCGGACGGGTCGACGCAGAGGTCGCCGTCGTCGCCGTCTCTTCAGTCTTCGGACGGGTCGACGCAGAGGCCGTCGCCGCCGTCCCTTAACTTTGAACTTTGTTTGTCACCCCAGGAGATGTGGTGGGATGACAATGAGGACACCACCACCCTGCTCCTGTCTCCTTGGGGGGCCCCTGAGAACTGTGCTCCTGTCCTGGCCCCTCAGCTCCAGCTGGCTCAAAGTTTGTCGCCGCCGGGCAGTCCGCCCGGGGCTCCCCAGCCTTGTTCGTCGCCGCCGGGCAGTCCGCCTGGGAGTCCTCAGCCGTCTTGCTGCTCCCCGGCTCTCTGCTCGCCATCCGGCAGTCCGCCTAGGGGTCTCCTGCCTCGTGGGTCGTGTGCTGGCCCCCGGCCTGGGGGTCCTCGGCCTGCTTTCCGGCTGGCTTTCCGGTCCCCGGTTCTCCAGCCGGCTCAAGGGTCTCGGGCTCTGTCTTCTGGTTCGCCGCCTCCCGGCCGTCCGCCCGAGGCTCTGTCTTCTGGTTCGTCGCCTCCCGGCCGTCCGCCCGAGGCTCTGTCTTCTGGTTCGTCGCCTCCCGGCCGTCCGCCCGAGGCTCTATCTTCTGGTTTGTCGTCTCTGCCTTCTGGTTCGTCGCCTCCCGGCCGTCCGCCCGAGGCTCTGTCTTCTGGTTCGTCGCCTCTGCCTTCTGGTTCGTCGCCTCTCCAGTCCTGTTCGCCGCCTCCCGGCCGTCCGCCCGAGGCCCGGCTTTCTGGTTCGTCGTCTCTTCAGTCCTGTTCGCCGCCTCCTGGCCGTCCGCCGGAGGCACTCCTGGTCCGTTTGCCGCCTCCTGGCCGTCCGCCGGAGGCACTCCTGGTCCGTTTGCCGCCTCCTGGCCGTCCGCCGGAGGCACTCCTGGTCCGTCTGCCGCCTCCTGGCCGTCCGCCGGAGGCACTCCTGGTCCGTCTGCCGCCTCCTGGCCGTCCGCCGGAGGCACTCCTGGTCCGTCTGCCGCCTCCTGGCCGTCCGCCGGAGGCACTCCTGGTCCGTCTGCCGCCTCCTGGCCGTCCGCCGGAGGCACTCCTGGTCCGTCTGCCGCCTCCTGGCCGTCCGCCGGAGGCACTCCTGGTCCGTCTGCCGCCTCCTGGCCGTCCGCCGGAGGCACTCCTGGTCCGTCTGCCGCCTCCTGGCCGTCCGCCGGAGGCACTCCTGGTCCGTCTGCCGCCTCCTGGCCGTCCGCCGGAGGCACTCCTGGTCTGCTGCGCCCGGTCCCTCCTCCGGGCCTCCCTCCGCCCGCCCGGTCTGGTGTTTCGGGCCCTCCTCCGGGCCTCCCTCCCCCCGCCCGTCCTAGTTTGTTTGGGGCTGTCTGGGATCCGCCCCTTGCCGGGGGGGTTCTGTTACGATTCCTCCCTCTGCCCCTGTCTGTTATGTTTGGTTCTGTGTCTCACCCTCCTGCCACACCATATATGGACTTCCTCTTCCCCCACTCTCCAGTCTGGACTAATTATTGACTCATTTCACCTGTGCATCCCTTTGTTTTAAAAGCACCCCTCAGTTCTCTGCTCATTGCTGGTTTGTCGCACATTGACTTTCATGCTCTCACACTACTCCTCCAAGAATCTGGTTAGTCTGTCTGTTTGTTCGTCCGTCAGGAACCTCCATTTTGTTTGTACGTTTGAGTTGTTTGGTCTGCGCTCATGCAGTGTTTTTCAGTTGATACTTTGTCCTGTTAGTTTTGTATGTTTTGTTCTCGTTTTCCTGCCCTCTGCAGTGATTTTGGTTTGTTACTTTGTACATCTGCTTGTCGTTGGTTGGCAATAGTGTGTAGTTTCAGTTGTACTTTGTATATTGGTTATGGTTTGGTGTATGTTGTCCAGCGTTTGGGTGTTTATTGATTGTTAGTTTGGCCTGGTCCAGCCCAGTGCGTCATAAATGATTTTGTTAACCCGTTGGCCGTAGTCAGTTCGTAACAGGCAGATTCATCAGAGACGCCGACTCATTTCCTAAAGTGCTGTTTGTTCTCAGTGATGAAGTCAGCGCCAAATCCTTCTTTAAGGTGGACTCAGACCTGCTTGTTCTAGCTGATTTAAAACAGGATCCAGTGTGCACAGATTTACTGGAGAAACCTGCTCAACCCAGACACAGATCACCTGTGAATTAACAGATCATTCATGTGTAGAAACTAAAAACAGCAGCACTACTGTTTAGTTGAAGTCAGAGCTAACGGATCGAGGCAGATACAGAGATAAGGCAGCTGAACCAACGTGGAGAACAATGAACAACATCAGACAAACAGTAGAGGATGTGTGTTTGAGGCAATGGAGTGTAAGATTAAATCTGTGGTTCTGAAACTTTTAGAACTATGATCTCCAACTACCTGGATCATCTCATCATGTTTCTCCTCAGCCTTTGCCAGTGAAGTGAAGATGGGTTGTGGTTAATTAGAGAACATTAATAAGTTCAAAAAGAATATTTCTCAACACTAGACTGCAGCAAATCTGAATCTTTCATCACCACCTACAGTTCATCATATTGTGAAAGATTCAGGGACTCTGGGGAAAACTCGGCACGTAAAGGCCAAAGGTGGAAACCACTGCTGCAGGTGTGACATTTAAGGTTTCAGGCAGTACTGCATGAGAAACCAAATACAGCCTCACGACCTCAAGAGTAATTTGGAAAAACGTTTCCAGTCCATTTTTTATTTTAATTGTATAGAACCAAATCACAACAGAAATAAAAATTAAAATGATATAGAAAACCCAACAACCGCACTGAGCAGCACCAGGAGACAGTGGAGAGGAAAAACTCCCTTTAGAGGAAGAAACCTCCAGATGAACAAAGTTATCTGCAGGAAAGCACCAGACCTCATCCTGCAAGCGCTGCCACAGTGTGACTTCGTAGACACAGAGTCCCTGTGCTGGACGGACTCGGTCATGAAGAACTGGCAAATATTCCACCAAGTCTCCTCGTTGACTAGAAAGTGCCATTAAATGCTGGAACACCGAGGTAAACATGACTTTAACTAAACAAAATCTGCTTAAAATACAATGAAGCGTATGTGAAGTGAAAACACTGAAAATCTTTTCTTTGATTCTTTTGTCAGATAAATAAATGTTGGAGTGAACAAATCACAGATTTGAGTTTTTATTGCATTTTGGAAAAACTTTTCTGCACGTTGTAGTTGATATTTACTCCTGTCTACTCTCCACATACACACATTTGTTGTACCAACTCCTCTAAAATCCTTCTTAAACGGAACATGTTTTTACAAACGCCTGCCTGTCTGCAGCTTTCAATATTTGCCATGTCGTTGTCGTTAAAAGGCAAATACCCTGTTGACATGTTACTCACACAAAAAGCTGCATGAATATTTAATAGGCTGTAATAGAAAGACTGAGTGCTCGGGTATCGCTTGTTTACAGCCTGCGGAAAACAAAAAAACAACAGGGAGGATTAAAGCTAACCTCTGAGCCGTCAGTTAGTTCATTACAAGAAGACCAAGTTGGAGACAACAGAGCAAATAAACAGTGAACAACAGCGATGCTGTGGAAAAACTTTAATGTGAGGGTTAAAAGGTGGTTTAACAGCAGCTGCAGGTGAAACTCAGGTGAGTTTGATCCAAACAGGAAACTATTTTCAGCAGATTTTAATGTCCTGAGTTCCTGGATTGTTTGAGAGAAGATGAACACTTTGTGGTTTTCAGTTTGTCTAATTCTACTGTGAAACACAGGGCGTCAGGTTTATCTTCAGCTGCAGGTGAAAAGCAACTGTGAACGACACCGACCTCGGTTGGTCGGGTTGGAAACCGTCTGTCAGCCAAATCGGACTCTAATGACATTTCAGAGGACACGCGACAGAGAGATGACCACCGTGTCAGCAAAGTGCTCATTATAACACTCAGGAGGTCTTTGTTTAACCTCACCTTGTTTCAGCTCCTCCCGTTGAAGTAAGCTTCATGTTGTCCACTGCTCTAACTCGTCAGTACAAGTCCTGTCAGGCGTGAACTAGTTGTAGTTCAGCAGTTAAAAGAAACAACCAGCACGAAAAAGTGATGCTGCAGCAGGTGTTTCTTAAACTTCTTGTTCTTGGCCTTTATCTGTTCACGCCTGCTCTTGGCTTTGATTTGACTAACTAAGGTGTCTGTGCCCCTCGAAAGGTGTATTTTTGTGACACTGGACTTTTCTCGTGCTGATACTAACAGCTACTGGGAAACAGCAGTTTGGGGAAAAAGGTGTTAACCTTTTACCAGAGGGACAGATTGAATCTCACATAGGAAGGAACCAGTATTTCATTAGAAATAACAAATTCCACCTACAGTAAGTTGCAGGTTGTGTTTCCCAGTATCTGATGTAAAGCACCAGCAGAGGACTGAGCCCTTGACGGATGTCTCCTGCTGTCTGACTGTCCTGTTTCTGGTGTTTTCTTATTCTGCAGTCATTAAATTGCTTCAGAAAGTTTGAACGTACAGACGAACACAGCCACGTCTGTTTTCTGTGAGCTTATGTGGATGTTTCCCGTCTCCTCCACAGCGAGAACTGACTGACAGAAAGATCCTCGAGCTCTGAGCGTCTGTCAGAGGAGTCGAGTCTCGTTTCTGTGAGAAAGAAACTCATTATTCCTCCGTCTGTCTGTCTGCAGCAAGACAGACAGATCACATGAGGAAGCTCCTCTTTCCTGTTCCTCCTCTGGCTTTGTCAGCCCTGTACAGGAGAGGAAACGTCACCGTCCCCCCTCCCTCTCTGCAGGAAAGTGACAGCCCGTCTAATTGGGATTAATCAACTGGCAGCTCCAGTTGAATGGCGGCGTCGCGATCTGAAGAGAAATGGCATTGACCCAAAGAGGGAAGGTGTATACCGCCCCGGGGCCGGTGCTTGTACCGATTCATCTTCCTCAGCATAACATTATTATTCCCAACTCCAGAACAGAAGAAGACAGAGCCTCTTTAGGATTCCTGGGTCAAGAACAAAAGCCAGGGAGGGAGAAAGAAAGTGATCTCATCAAAAAAGAAAGAAAAAGAGCAGCACTTGACAGTTTTTTCTCACCAAACATGACAAAAAACAAAAAAAGAACCAAAGCTGCTCTCGGATGAAGAAGAACAGGCTGCGGCAGCGCTACATTATTCTTTTTTATTCTTTCTCTCGCAGCCATCATTTTGAATTACAGAGGGAATCTTTTTGCTGAGAGTCAGGCGATAAAGAGGAAAAATATCAAAAATTCATCTGAGAGTCTTTCAGGAGTGAAGAGACACAGAGAGGAGGAGGAGGAGGAGGAGTGTTTGTGCTGGAACCAACATTTGTAGAAAGTTCCAGCTCCTTAAGCAATTATTAGCGGTGATAGTTTGACATGTTCAAGAGTTGTCAACAACTGGCTTTAAACAAAAGTACAAAGCAGAAATAAACAGTGCCCGCGGTGGAATTAACTTGAGGGACGTGCAGGGTCGATGAATTAAACATGTGCTGCTGCCTCCTCTTCTTGTGCTGTTACAGCCGAGTACTCGCTGCATTTATATGGAAAACAGAGGAACACTGTAAAAACCTCAGAACTTAGTTCAGTCAGATGAAGCTTTATCATTCACTCGGGGCCAGGTGACCAAAGGGGCCCCCCACCTCCCGTACAGTGTCACCTGCACCGAGTTTGTGTCTGAGTGGGTTATTTTTCCTCGTTCATTTGTCTCCTCTCGAGTTATTTCTTTTTTAATTCTTATTTTCTTTGAACTCTGTGCTGCTGTTTCTTTGTGATCATTTAGACTTTTCAGAGTTTAGATCAAGTGGCCTCTGAAAAATGAAAATATCCAGATATGGGATTTTAGTTTAGGTAGGATCCAGCTCTTAGTTCAGTCCCAGGTACCAGTGTCTGAATGCTGTAACTGCTCCAGTCGATGGAAAAGAGTCTGCAGAGAGTATTTCCTGTATGTTCTCTACGTAGACTCTTCTTCTACTTGAGCATGATTTGATATTATCGTTTTAAATACAGAGTCAGGAGGAGCAGTTGTTGAAGACCTGAACATTTTCTCTTCAAATAAAGACTAAAAACAGTCTTTAAAGAAAACAGTATGTGTCCGTCAATGAGGACGATGTAAAAATAACTTGGAGCACCTGAACGCGTCATACAGGCCAAATATTTCTAAACAGAAGTCACTCGACATGTTTTACAGTGCAGGACAGTACACTCTGCAGCTTCTTGCATCATTTCCATCGACATGTAATGAAGCGACCCTCGACTCCCCGGGGGGTCGTTCATTCACTCTGTTGTTCTCAGTCCTGTTTTTCAGTCTGACTCCATTTATAAAATGTATTCATCGTCTCTCGGCTGCTGCTCTGCTAATTAGCAAAGTGCTTAAGACATAAAAGACTAAAGTTTTATCTCTTTAATCTCTTATTCCCTTGTAGTTTTTGGAAATGAAACAAGTTTATTATTTATTTAGATTTTATTTTAGCAGGATGGAGGCGTTCTTCAGTTCATGAGGGTGGGAAGATGAATCCATGTTTTTAACAAATCTTAAGTAGAATTTTTAGAAAGCAGCAGCAGGTGAAGCACAGGTAGTGAGGCAGGAGATGACGTGAATCACGAGGCAAAATAAGGAGCAAACGCAGAGTCCAAAGGCAGGCAAACATGTGAACGTGAGCATCAGCTGTGTCCAAACGATCCATTTTTCAAGAGTTTAACGTTCACTGCTGTAAAATGTGGAGATGTGTCAGTCGGGGTATGATGGTTACCGTCTTGGAGATGTTGTCTTCTGTTCTGACTGGAGAATGTTGGACTGAATCTCTTCAATGATCTTATCTTAGCGCCGTTCATTCAGTGTACAGGAAGTCTGCTGCAGATCGGTCCACGGCGCCCTCTACATTGGTTCCACGGTGTGACAGGACACCAGCGCCCCTGCCTCAGATTCAGATTAATCTCCAGATGCTACCACCAAGGTTAGTGAGCATAGTTTTTATTTATTTAACACTTGCACTGAACTTGTGAAAGAGTTTTTAAAGTTTTAATTGAATTTAGATTTTTAATTTCATTGTCTGTAATGTATCGACATACGTACCTCATCAGCCTCACATCAGAGATGACAACAAATCCACAGGAGAGTGAACGAGCCCAAAACCCGAGAACCGACCGATCTGTGGACTTCCAAAGATAAAGAATGAATTAGAAGCCGATGGTTTAAATTTGAGCTCTTTTAATTACTGGCAGATGAGGTTTAACAATCAAATCTCATGTCTGTCATTTATTAACACTTTTGTTCTGCCGCCGTTGTTTCAATCACAAAAACAGTTTCATCATGAGTTTAGTTTTTCTCTCTTCACCACTTGTGAAACCAAACTGCTCCATGCTCACACCCAGAGGCTGAGTGTGTGTTCCATGTGAGGAGCGCTTCTTTAATCCCGTCAGGTCGTCTGTAACTGCACTCTGAGGAGGGAGGGGTTAATTCAGGCGACGCGGACGCTGAGCGGAACAATTCAAGATCACTGCTTTCCCAGCGTGCACGAATATTATTAACAGGAAGTCGTGTTTCTGCCTCTTCACAGCACCGAGGTCTGGATTAATCCCACAGACCAGAATCAGAGGAGTTATTATCGCTGTGAATGCTGCTTCTCTGCACCTCCGCTCTTCATAATCCATTACACTGTGATCAGAATGCACTCTGTTGATTGATTCAAATGTATATTAGGTCAGGGAAGCAGGAGGTAGATTTAGAGTAATGGAGTCTCAGACCTCGTTCTCTCAGCAGATGGATGATGGGAGAATCAGCAGGGCCGTGCGTCGCCGCCCGGCACTCCATCAGTGCTGACGCCGTGAGATAATATTTGAAGTGCGATGGATGTTCACGTCCCCTCTCTGTGTTTCTTATTTTTTTACCCAGAGTGCCTCTGTGCTCAAGAGCTTCCTGTCTTTTTTCTTCTTCAGGTGAAGTCAACGGGTCGTGTTGTGGAATCGCTGCAGGATGTGACATTAATGAGGTTCCCCTCGCTCCGTGGTTCTCACATCAGCACTCGAACACCTTCTCTGCGTGAACCTGCAGGTAGACAAGAAGGCAACTTTAAAATAAGCCGTCAAGTTTAGGGCGATTCTCCACTTTTAGGCTAGTGTAAGAAAAAATGTGGGATTATATCAACAGAACAAAGATTCCTTTAATAAGATAAAAAACTTCAGCAATAAGAAGCTGTAAAAAAAGTTGAGAAAAAAAGACATGAGGTGACTTCCAACAGTTCCTTCACTCAAAAACAGCAAACCTGTATTTACACTGTTCTGATACATAATCCACTCAGAAATTGCGTCTTCATTAATCTAATTCGACTTTTTCACAGTTTATTATCAGCTTCCGCAGTTTGCTGATCATTTCCTGAAGATGACTAATAATAATTTCATGGAGCAAAACAATTAAAACTGTGGACTCACACAAAACCAAAACATCTTTGTTGCTGTCAGGAGGTAATTGAATATTTGTGCAGGCAGAAAATGAACCAAAGGATCCAGGGAGGAGTGTAGGGGCCCGGCAGCTTCTCTGCGGCTCCCATCCATCAGCAGGGCTCATTCACGCTCAGTATAAACTAGGGCCGCCTGAAAAACAGCCATAATTTTGTCCGTCCTTATGTATTTATCAAGATGAATAATCAGGTTGAGGAAGCCCCCCTCCCAGGAGCAGCGAGCGGAGGATCCTTCACCACCGATTGCTCTGCAACATCAATATTCAGACGATCAGCGGCCCATGAGTAAACAGAAAGAAGCGCTGGCCTCTGCATATTTAAAACGCAGCCGTTTTAGCACGTCGGCTATTAACTGATCTCCTGTTATTTATTTCCTTTCCTTGTTATTAAAGCCGGACGTGATATTATTCTAATTATATCAGGCCCAATCAGCAGTATTGCCTGTCTCTGGCTCATTTCCATTAGCTTTGTCTTTCACACTGTGATACTAATTCAATGAGACATCAAACATTTAAATGGAGGCGAGATGCAGAGGTCAGGAGTTTCTCTTTTCTCCTGCCTCTGCACTCGGTTATTGCTGCGCTGTAATTGTGTTTGTCCCCCCGCAGGATGACTAATTGTGCCGCACGTCCCATCGGATCAGCTGCACACTAATGTGTTAGTTTGCTCTCTAATGCTAATATGTGTTTTGTTGTGGACGAGACTCCGACACAGATTTACTCAACAACAAGAAGACGAGAGCCACGATGATAAGAACACAGAGTGACGGGCCCAGACATGACGTGTTCACATGAGCTTGATTTGTTGATTAAGCTCAGTTTCATTTCGGGTTAAAATAAAGTATTTATATATAATTTAAAAATTCTGTTTTTTTAAGAAAACGTTTTTTTTATGTGCTAAGATCTAGTGGTGAATAAGTGCCCTCGAGGTTAGTTTTTCCTGTGTTTAGGCCACGGTGTGTGTAGGAAGAGTGGGGGTGGGGTTGAGGTGGTCTTGATAATAGTATTTAATTTATCACTTAAAGTGGTGGGCGACCTCTGGGTGTCCCGGTCCCTCCATCACCTCCTCAGCTGCTCCCTTTAATTGTCGGAGTAAATGAAAATCAACTGGCCTCATAATGAATGGAGTCCATTACTCAAACACACACACACACACAAACACACACACTCACACTCACACACACAAACACACACACTCACACACACACACACACACACGGCAGTAGAAAGCAGAGTCCAAGTTTCCAACATAGTCCCATGTCAGAACAGGAGAACTGTTCTCTCCGGTCTTTTTCAGATCTGTCTGTGTCATCACAGCAGAAACAGTATTTCTAAGGCAAAGAGAAGTGAAAATCATCAAGTCTCCTCATCAGTTGTATTTTAGAGTTTATAAACTTACACAGCAGCGGTCCGGCTCTTCCCAGCTCCACCTGTATGAGGTGTCATCAGTCATTACCTATAGGACATACACCCCTGTGCAACAGCATCAGCCGCACAAATCAGCTCCTCTCTGAAACAGTCTGCTGACTCTCTTACTCTGGGCTAGCTAATAAACTGTTGGACTATAAAAAGAAAATCTGCAGCCAAAAAGGAAAAAGGATAAAGGTACATCAGTAAACTACAGATAAGTACCTCATAATTACCCAGTAAATGTGAAAACAATGTGAAAATGTAACTTTAAAATCAGGTTTAATTACCTGGTGATTTAAACACTATTAGGACAATATTTCAGCTAATTAATGCGTGTCCTGTGCTCGTGAAGCTTTCCAGAGAAAATGAGCAAATTGAATAATAATAATCATCACCTTCATTCAATTCCATGTTCCAAATCTAATTTTTTAATAAAGTTGAAAATTGACCTGAAACCTAAAAGTTCATAAGTAGTTGGTAAATGTTGTTTTCACAGTAATTGAGAGAAATATTGTTTTAAACACAAATTATATGAAAATGTAAAACATATTTCACACAACAATTGCTCATTATTATTTAATTAGTAGGCTGAAATTGACTCAGCTACCTATTTAAATTTTGGATGTAGTGGTGAAAGAGACATGCTGCTGTTACTTCCTGTAGCTGCAGAGCTGGTTGATTATGACCAGAACCGAGTAGTAGTTGCGTCTTTTTATGTGAACTGGTCCTTTAAAAGCTTCTTCAGCTGATGAAGTCTTGTCCCATCACCTACACGTTTGTAAACAGAAGAAAAGTGACTCTTGTCCAGCGACCTGGATCAGGACCAGGGCCAGGAGAGACCTGATCAGATCTGCAGACGAGCGTCTTCACGCGGGACAGTGTGTAATGAGAAGCCTCCGAGTCTCAGTGTGCTAAAGAGTTCATTACGCCCCGTCATCAATCCTTCCTCTTTCTGAAGCATTAATTCATCAGGAAAATTAAAAAAGTGTCATGTCTGCGGTGATTTGTATTCTTCCATCAAAAACACACCGTCGGGCTGCTTCAATTTGCATATTCTCAGGATGTAGTAATAAGTCACTGGAGCCTCTCAGCAGGATCCGAGGAGACTCATAAAACCACCTCAGCTCAACATGGAGACGATGATGTCTTCATGGAGCAAAAAACATCATTACAGCGGAACGTGTCTCCAAAAGGAGGTTTTAAACAAGAACTTAACGTTTTGAGTTTTGAGATTTGAGTTGATCTGTTGAAATAATGCAAACTTTTGTTTTGTTCGGACCCTGTTAGCTAAACACCAGTTAGCAGGACGGTCATTTAATTGTAAGTTTTGATTAGCTGAACTAAAACTATTGGAGTTTTTGTCGGTGACAGTTTGGTCTCGTGTCCTTCCATCTCTAATGTTATCACGTTCATTTATTCTTGTCTTCATCAACAAATACACTGATAAATAAGTCACCACCTGGATTTAACTAAGCAAATAGGTCAGAGCCTTATTTCTTAAAGAACCATGTCTGAAGACACATCCTGTGGTCGTGGAAAAAGATGTTAATCTGTTTCAGAAGAGTCAAATTATTGGAATGAATCAACAAAGAAAACATCTGAGGAGATGATGAAACTACTAAAACTGGGTTAAGAACCAGATTGACCCTGTTCCAGAGTGATGGAGCATCAGGGTGAGAAGAGAGGAGGTGAAGTGATTACCCATCATGTCTAGTGTCTACTGTACAAGCCTGTGGAGGCAGTGCTATGATCTGGGGCTGCTGCAGTTCGTCAGGTCCAGGTTCAGCAACATTAATGACAACAATGACCAGGTTATTCCATCAGTAGATTTTTTCTTCCCTGATGTCACGGACATATTGCAAGACGACAATGTCAGGATTCATCAGGCTCAAATTGTGAAAGAGTGGTTCAAGGAGCACGAAATGTCATTGACACACAATGGCCACCACAGAGTCCAGACCTTAACCCCACTGAGAATCTTTGGGATGAGCTGGAGAAGACTTTGTGCAGCATCCGACTCTCCATCATTAACACAAGATGGTGGAGAAAAATGAACGGACGAGAATAAATGTTGAGACACTGCAGAAGCTAACCCTAACCCTAACTGATGCTACAGTGAATGTGTGATGTAATCAAAGGGAAAAAAGTTGGTTGCCCAGTGAGTGTTTTTTATTTTGTGGAAATACAATTTGTGATGTCCTGACGTCTACAGATCCAGTCAGTGACGATTCAAGGTTTGATTTACAAGTTAAGACTTTATTGCTGCAGTGAGGAACGATAACAATGTCTGGTTCAGGGAAACTTGAGTGTCGTTGCAGGAACCCTGGACCATACGTTGAACATCGGCCACTGGGACGTGCGTCTGTGGTAATGAATCCACTGCTGCTGTAGGTGCCTGAATGTGGGTAGAGCTGTGAGTGGGGGTGTCCCATGGTCGTGGCTAGATGAGGGTTATTATGTCGATGATATATGAATAGAAGGGGAGGGTCCGAGATGGAGGACACAGCTGACTGACTGCATTTACATGGCGGCTTTGTTAGGATGCTCAGTGACTGAAGCTGAGCTCTGAAGAGATGACATCAGATTTATAGGAAAATGCAGTTTGAAGAGGAACCATCCTCCACTGTAAAGCATCAGAACACAGATACAGACATTAAAGTCAGTGTTTTCATCGTGAGGACTGAGCTGAGCAGATAGGAAACAAACAAAACAGGGTTAGATCCTCCAACAGCATCGTTTCAGATCAACGACATTATAACCTGAAGCAGCAGCAGCTTCATTTTGTTCTGTGTGAAAACGAAGCTGAACTCAACGTTTAATGTCATCAACCACGAAGACTCCCGGCGGGACGACCGCAGGGCAGCTGTGATGGTGCGAGGCCTTTGGAGGAAACAGGCAGACACTGCTGTTACTGCTGTTTCCGTAAACTCCCACTGTCAGTGAAGATCTGGAACGACGGGGACGTTCACGTGAGCAGGAAGAGCGGTCCTGAGAAGTTCACTACATTTCCTGAGCTACTGTGGTTTTGCCCTCCACTGATTTTATTGCCCAGCTTAGGTACCAGGTACTTGCTTAAATAAAAACATCTGATGAGCTCCTATGTTTCGAGACATGTTATTTCCAACTGAGAGGCATTTGACTTTCACAAATAAATAAATTAAACACGCTGCACGTGAACATTACTCTGTAATCTGAGGACTGTAGATGTTGCAGAGAAGCTGCCGTAAATTTCTCCTCAGGACTCGCACGTCGCCTGGGTTTGTGTCGTTCTGCGGTCCTCTGAACATGTGCAGTAGTTTTGTGTGCCGGCCAAGTCCACAGACTTCTCCATAGAGGTTTTGGGTTTGTTCATTTTCGTGTGTGTGTGTGTGCAGGTGCTAAACTTCTTTCAGGTTGGTTGCACCTCACATCCAGCTTCACATTTGATTGTAGGTCTCTTAATCCACTGATGGTTTGTGGTCTCATTCATTCCAAACCTACATGTTGACAGTTGGATGTGATAGACATTCGACAGCTTTGTCTTTGTCTTATGTGTTTTGGTTCATTTTCTCTCAGTCTCAATCTGAATCCTTCACTGGGGGAGCTAATCAACTCAGCGCCTACAAACAACATCAAATAGTGAAAGACAAGTGTTTGACTGGAGCTCTGGATCCAGTCTGCCTGTGCAGTTTGTTTTGAAGTGCTGAGCAGTAGCCGAAGGCAGGACTGCTGAAATGTTTCGCTTCCCTCCGTTCGCTTTAATTTTAATGATGCTCTTCCTCAAGCTTAAGTAAAGTCTTCCACAGTGGGCGCTGGAGCCAGACAGGGTTTACAACTCCTTTGAAATCAGATGTAAGTATATATTTAATTTTGCTGCTAAATGGCTGCAGGCGTGCACAGACACAGAGATTAATTGGCACAGCATTGCGTGCCCTTATAACGTTAGCACACCTTCATTATCTGCAGAGTGAAATAAAACTTTGTGCTAATCTGTGAGTTTTCTGCACTACTTACCTGAAAGTTTCTTGACTTTCTGCCACTTGTCATCACTGCCGTGCACTCTGCACAGCGGGAGGCAATGATTCCCTCGGTAAACTTCCAGCGGATGGCTTTCCATCTAGAATGTAAATAAGTTGGTGTGAAATAAATCATGTGTACAAGTATGTCTCATAAATGCAGCAGGGACATTAGCATACTCGCAATTCACTGAGGTTTTTCGCCTCGTAATCAAACTCTGCTCTCTTTGCTCCCAAATATGTTCAATAAAAGATTCCACAAAGGGTACATATGTTTGGCTGTTTGCCTCTCTGGCTTCATCTTTGTATGTTAATGGGGAGAAAAGTACACTTTACAAAGGTTTCGCGCTGACATCCCTGGGACGCGTCAGCCTTTCAGCCGGATCCTGTTTCAGCAGCAGGGGCGACGCAGGGCGGAAGGAGATGAAATATTTATGCTAATTGTTGCAAAACTTCCCACAAAAGATGACAAGAGGCATGAGATGAGGAGCTGTCAAGCGGTGCTGTCATTATGACAAGCCTGGAGCTCACGGAGGAGCAGGAATCAAAGGCTCGTGCACGCAGCGCTCGGGTCCCGGACGGGGCGCGCAGAAGGTCGGCGCCCCTTTAAAAGTGTTTCTAATGAAGGGCTGGCATCAGGAGCGTGTCAGAGTGAATTAGCAGACACGGGCGTCACCGAGCTGAGTGAAGCCTGCAGGCTACCTCAGCTTCTACCTGACTCTTCAATCTGTCTGCATCTCAGTCAAAGAGCCACGGCCTGACATGAAAGCCGGGATGCAGGTTGTTCTCTTGTTCCCCAAGAACACGAGAAGAAGAAGGAGTGGCAAGATTAAACATGTGCCACTTAGTAGGTGGCCATGAATCAAAATGTTACAGTTCCAGCGCTCGGCTTCATCTGCATTTGGCTTTGGAGAGCACAATGAAACAGAGACCAAACAAGCACCCTGCGTGAAATCCTGCTCTTTGTTTTCACTCCCAAACAACGGTTTGTCTTCGTGTGTGTAATGATGATTCAACACGCTGCCGCTTTCATGGATCCTGTTCAGCAGGAAATATTTGCTGTTTTCTGCCTGTGTCACTTTCTACTTTGCTAAAACGCAGCTTTCTCTTTAGTGACGAGATCATGTGAGCGGAGCATTCATCTGCGTTTAGCCAGAGGTAACGTGCCGTCGTCGAGCTCGTTCCTCGGGCGTCGCTTTGATCAAAGGCCCGATGGAGAAATCAGCTCCAGGGCGGGGACAGAAAGACGCTTGATCTCAGTGCTTCATTAGCAGCTCGCTTCTTAATTGTTCATTTTACAGAGTGTGCATGTGGAGCCTGGTGTGCTCATCACAATTCATGACTCCGAGCCTTGATTTGAGCTGAAAAGACACTAAATGGTTTTACTGGGATCTGTTGTTCTGCATTATGCATGAACGATTTGGGATTTTCAGAGTAAAAGCCTCTTCCTGAAAAATCAGCAGCAGCGGGAAAAAAAAAGTGTCACGTGCAGGTGACACGAAAGTCCTGATGTTTGATGACGAGGGAGTCCTGAGTCCTGAGTAGGTGCCATCTGTAGAGCAAGCGGGGTATCCCTGCGGGGGTCAGGGTGAGGGGGTACGGGACCCCTCCAGTGGTTCTGCAGGCAGAAACCAGATCAGGTTCAGATGATGATTTACTAGAACAGTAAACAGGAAGCAGATCATTCCAACATTTCTTCCTCTTCTGTTTCACACGGCTCTGAACTGTGTCGTCGTTTATCGGTTCTGCTCGAAGGATTCTCCACATTCTCTTTCACATTACGTCTAAAGTTCTGCTCACTGACGAAAGCAGAACCAAAGTGGCTTTAACCCAAAGACAATGAGAATGTTGGAGGTATTTTGTGCGATGAGAGGATCAGCGAAGAGGACTTTATCTTTGTGGATTTTGAGCCTGTGTGCTTTGTGTACAGTTTAATACTGTTTAAAAGTTCTTTATTGTCATTCACGTTACCACACGGAAGGAGATCCTAGTTCAGGTTATGTAAGATAAGATAAGATAAGATAAGATAAGATAAGTCTGACACTGTCTGTCTTTAGCTGAGGAACTTAAATAAACTCTACAGGTGATATATTCATTTTGTCTTAACCTTTCTGTTGAATGAAATTGAACATTTTACAGAAAATGTTTGAACTCTTTGTCTCCCTCCTCCTCTACTGAGAGTCCTCAGAGCGGCCGTGGTCACTGCAGGAAGATGGGTGCTGTAATTATCTTCTCTGTGACGGCTCGGTGAGGAAGGAGACGCTGACATTTGGTTCATGTTGAAGTGGCTGTTGTGGTGATTTCTGCTTCGCCCGAAGGTCCGAGGAGTGTGTGACAGAAAGAGGGGGAGGATGGGATTGAAGAGGGGGTGGCGATGGGATTATGGGAGTGTGACAAGTGAGGATTAGCTCTGCTTTAAACAAATAACTCTCGTGCAGGTCAGCAGATCAACACTCCGTGTGGAGAGCTGGAAGAAGATCTGCTGCCGACTTCATTAAAGAAGAACTGTGAACGGACACGTTATCGAGATGTGAAGAGAGTTCACTGTGTTTGGTAAAATACTAATTAAACACGTTGTCAGTGAAATAGAATCAGCTTTATTGGACATAGAGGGAATGAGCTTGTGGTCAAACACACAAGCACAGATTAAATGGATCAGTAAACCAGAAACAGACAGTAGAAGAAGAAGAACAGGGTCAGAGTCTGTTCTATATGAAGGAACATTACCTTTACTTCTAAATGTGCTGTGGTTCTACTTAAACACAATATTCACGAATGTGTTTCTCCATCGACCATTAACAGGAAAAGAAGTTGATGTGCTGCTGAATTGATTTTAGTTTCTATTTTCTGCTCTGTAGCTGTAGCCCTTCTTATTGGAAAGTAAAGTTAATTTCCCTTCACAGAAAACTAACAACTTGTGTCCGAGCGTTAGCCGTAAGCTCAGAGCTAACTGAGAATGAGGGATGCCAGAGTCTGTGGGTGTACGAGCATTTGACATCAGCTGTCGGAGCGTTCTGAGAATTCAAAGCTCATTTTTAGACTGAAATTTGATGGAAGCCATGAAAACACATGTTCACGTCAGGCTTTGGGCCTCTGAATATGTGTAACATGGATTATTAGAGTCTGATCTGAGCCTGTTTATATCGTCAGACTGTGATGGTGCAGTTTTCATATCTGTGACTGAGAATCCTGTCAGGTGCAGTTTCACCGGCTGTCAACATGTCCACTGTCTTTTTAAAACGAGACAGAGTGAGACATCCTGTTTTCAAAGCCTCTTCCACACTTTTCTGTCTGCACACGTCTCAGTCTGACGATCGGCATTAAGGGCTGCTGACACTGACAGCAAAGTTCACATGAAGATGAAAACCTGTCCTGGGCTGGTTCCTGCTCTCCAGAGGATGAACTCTTCAAACGTTACGTTAGTGACCTGATGAAGTTTGCTTACGAACGCTGTCGAAGGTTGTTTTAAGGTAAAACCTGGACGTACCTGTTCCTCATTAGAAGGTTTTTATATCATTTTTACAAAAGGTCAAACCTGTGATCAAACATCTGTTGTCACGGTAACCAATGAAGAGTTCAACACACACAGACAACGGGCGTCTCTGAACTGAACCGTGTCCACATGAGTCTGTCAACATCTGAGCTTCTCTTCTCGCTCTCGGCCAAAAGCCACGAGCTCCTGTTTACTTCACCTTTAGATTCACTGTCTCACCTCCAGGCAGACAGACAGATGGACGAAGACGAAGACCCTGCAGCGGGCTCTGTGGAGGAGGAGGAGGAGGAGGAGGAGGAGGAGACGAATCCTGACAGCCGGGTCAGGACAGGAGGCCTTCAGAGTCTGATCCAGGTCAGTGTCTGGACGTGACGTCACCACAAAACCAGTACTCAAGTAAAAGTACTTTTAATACGAAGTACTTGATAAAAGTACTCCTCTTCTGTGGTCCCACACTGTTGTCACGGTAACAGCTGTAAACAGACTTTAACCAACACAAACACGTGAGATGAAAAAGTCACTTTGGATTGCTAGTGATCTGATTGGTCAGTTTCAGATCCACCTTCCACCCGACTGTTGACGAATGCCCATGAGGCTGCCCAGTGCCATCCCAGCATGCTTTGCATCATCACAGGAAGGACAGAAAGATGATAGTGCAGCCTCTTTATGACCATCAGATGAATCTGTCCAGTCATAAATCTGTCTTCACCTTACAAAACGCTTTTCTCTGCGCACCGTATTTAATCTTTTATTGGTGATAAACATAAAAGCTGCACAATAGGCTAATGTTCTCATCAACGTTATGACTAAATGATGATAAATCTGAGCAGTGTCACTGCAACACGTGATCTGGAATAAATGTTTGTTACAGTAGACGGTTACTTGGTGGCATCACTGTGTTCAATCGGTCGCAGCTTTAAGTTTGTATATATATATATTTATTTATTTATTTATTTTAATTTGTATTATTATACATATTATAACTATTTTAATTAATCAGTTAATTTAAGTTAATTTATTTCTTTATTTCTGGATCCTAAAAATATGTAAACTAGAGATCACAGAACAAATTAAATTTCACATTTTGTTGTTCAGTTGCTTCCCCCCCCCCCTTCTGTCTAAACAGCAGAATGTGTTTTTGTGCAGCAGAAATGTAAATTAACAAGTGATGCTGGAGGTAAAATTAGCATCTTTAATTAAAAAATTAGCAGCAAACAAACAGTACAAAACATACGAACGATTACAGGAAAAACAACCTGAAGCTGCAGCAGAGGAATCTTTGAATCTGACTTCTACTGGATTTAATGATCAAACTATGAATTAATGGGAGATTACACATCACAAATATGTGTCTATGGGACTCTGCTGGGGACTCATTAATAATCAATATTTTTCCATCACATACTTTGATGCAACAAACACTGAAGGTTCAACCTCAGGAGGAAACTGATGCTCTGCAGAACCAAACTGAAAAATATGTTTTTTACATTTAATAATCAGTTCATGACAAAGACCAGTGGTGCAGAGTAACTAAGTTCATTTACTCACATACAGTGCTTAAGTGAAGTACATGTGTTTGACTCCATTAAATTAAGTTGCTTTACAAAATTTAAGGCCAGGATCCACAGATATACCTCATCAGTACTGTGACTAAACATTAACTGTTTTCAGCAGTAAATCTAAAAAATAAATCTTTAAAACAAAATAAACTAAATAAACTAAAATGTTTTTCAGGCTTCATGTTGTGTGTTTATGCCTTCATGCTTAGATATTATTTAAAAAAGAAATGTACTGTATGTGAGACTCTGAGTACTGTATGTCCAGACTTCATCATGCATCACTCACCTCCATTATTTATTTATGTATTTATTTATTTATTTACCTCCCGCTGTCTTCTGCAGAGAGAAAAAAGTTCTTCATTCATAGTTGTTTGTATTTTTCTCTCACACACATATTTTTGAGTTTGTGTTACAGATTTATATTTAATTATTACATCTATGCTCTATTCAGGGATCTCAGTCTGTAACTGGATTACCCAGTCTGTAGCTGGTAAATAACAGTACATGTACTCAAACTGTACTTCATTCTGGTACACTACTTCATTTATCTGACACCTGTAGCTACTCGTTGCTTTGCAGATTCTGATTAAAATTACAATAATAATAATAATAAATAATATTACAGAATAAGATTTGAATAATTGTCATTATATAATTTTGATTAATTCTGTCAATCTGTAATCAAATAATAGAATAATGAAGACATTCTGCATAATGAATACTTTTACCTTTACTACATGATCCTGCGTATACTCCAGGGACTGTAGCTGAAGCTACGTTTTATATTTCTACTAGCCATTACTATCCATGTGCCTGTAGCCAGTGCTTACACACTGAGCTGGTAAATCATTGATTTTACTGATACACACCTGTTCAGATTAGACACCTGAACAAGGTGAGTCTTCATTCTGTGCTGCGTCTCTGTCGCCCTCTGGTGGTCATTTGATCAAACAAACACAAACAGGTGAAAAGTAGTTTTTTATTTCAGAAACTGCTCAGAGAGACAGAAGCGACATAACCTGTGTGATTATAAAAACAACACGGGCTCTAATACTGAAAGATGTGCAGTCAGCTGACACTTCAAACCCAGCGGCCTTCTGGGAAACTGAGTGCAAATAGGTTTCAGTCGTCTCCTCCACAGAGACTGAGCAGAGCCTTCTGGTAGTCTCCTTTAGTGTGCTCCTGAAAACCAGTGTCAAGAATATGAATTATTATTATCATCAGTGTTGGAGGAAGAATTCTGATGTTTTATTCAAGTCCAATCACCAAAACAGCAATGTAAAAAAAATACTCTCTTAAATCCTAGTGAAGTAGAAGTACACACATATTATCAGCAGCGAGTAACTAAACACATTTACTAAAGCACTGCAGCTAAGTACTAATTTAATGTTGTACAAATTGTACTTTACATTTCTGTCTTCTAAAATTTCATACATACATCAGATATGTACTTAATTACTATGTAAAATAATTTAATTAATTATGTTAATTAATTAAAAAAACTGATCATTTTAAGTACTTTCAGTTATACACATATGTACAGTACATCAATAAGTGAAAAATACTTAAATAAAAGAAAAATAAATAAAATAAATATATCGGACATTTGAGTTGATTCATGTTGTGTGTTCCTTCAATCCTCATATGTTACTTAAAAAGAGACGGATGTGTGATTTTTACCATTAAATACAAATAAAAGTCAAACAAATAAATCTAATACTTTTACTATTATTTAAGGTTCTTCAGATTCTATATTTTATTTCAAATGTATCTTAAAAATTGGTGAAATAGAGTAAGAAAGTCTTTCCAGGTCAGATTCACTCCAACAGTACAATGTATTATTTTCCAGCTGTCTTGAACGCCTCTCTGTGGTGTTCACTGGGGTTTGCTTGTGTGGGATTTTACAGAAACAGGTGGGTACTCACAGCGATGGTCTGGTACAGCGACCTCTTGTGCTGCCTCTTGAACTCTGTTCTGATCTTCATCAGATCGACTTCACAGCGAGAGACTATGATCCTGGTCAGCACCTTCTCCTTGGCCCCTTTACTCTGCACAGAAAAGAAACGCAGCTCACAGCCTGACCCGGAGCGTGTGCTTTTTATCACGGCTGATAAAACTCTACCTTCATGGCTTCGCTGAGTCTGTTGGCGAAGTACAACTGCTTGTTTTCGAAGCACTCGACTGCGAAGAGACGACACAGCAACATTTAGTTCACCTGTGAGTTGCGTACTGTACGTGTGTTCAGGCATCACAGCGGAATAGTCCTTTAAAAGCCTCCTGTTTGGTACTGAGGAGTTTCTGAACGTACCCAGAGTGAGGAAGGACTTCTCCAGATCTCCCTTCACCTCCTTCCTGATGCTCTCCTTCATGTCGTAGGGGCTGTAGCTCTTATACCTCTCAAACACTATGACATACAAGAACAAATGAAGAGTCTGTAGTAGGAAGAAGATGTTGGTGTGAAAACAGGTCAGCAGTCGACCTGAGCACTCGTTAACAAGTTGGGACCTTATGAAACACTGGAACTGATCTTAAATAGACTTCAGATAGGAATCATGAAAAACTAGCATCCAACCTAAAGACGGAGAGATTTAACAATGAGTTCATATTTGAATCAGTGATTGCTCCACCTCTCTGCAGGTGGGGGACGCTCCTCTGAGAGAAGATGGTGATCCAGGTGGCCACGTCGGTTCCCTTCCTCCTCACTCCGGCTTCGTACAGAGACTGAGAAGAAGAATGTTCGTGAATGACTGTTCACCACTAAACAGAAATCCCACAGTCACAGGAACCCGCTTCGAAACGGTTGGACTCACTCTGGCGTCTTCGTCGATCTTCTGGTAGTCGATGACGTTGGAGGGTTCATCTCTCTTTGTCTGGAGATCAAAAGAGTCCCGTTAAGTGTTAATGACATAAATCTGGAGATCACATGTGATCCTGCTGCAGCTACACAAACACCAACAAACACAAAGAGAAGACGTCTCGGTGTCTTTTTACTACATTTATGTTCAGTCAACTCCGCTGTGTTGGGATGAATATCCTGGATCTACCTGAACCAGAGCCAGCAGCAGTTTAGCAAAGTCTCCGGACGTGTCTCCTGCGACGTCTTTCTCCAGCTCCTTTTTAAACACTGCACAGAGAAATAAAATCACATCAGCACTGTGAGAAACCACAGCTGAAGTTAAGTGAACTTGCGATAACGCTAATGTTAGCCACATGAGCTAACTAGCTACAGATGAGGCTGTTACCTCCAGTAATTAACAGGCTAATTGAAGATTTACAGCGTTTCTTTTTCTTCATCTTTACGTGTTGAGTACTTTGAAAAGTTTTTAAATTCACACACAAAGATCAGCAGCGTTCTCACATTGGTCCGTGTAAAACTGTAAACAGTAGCTAGTAAATATGGTAACGTTAGCTTAGCATAAGGTGTGAGTGTTTTTTGGATTTAGTCTAAAGTTGTTCAGGTTTCATTAGTTCATCACTGATTCTAAATATTCACCTTCATCAAAATGACGTTTTTGTTCTTGGTCTTATTAGTTCTGTTTGGTTTTAGATATATTCATGTGTGTTTCCCCTTCATCGATCACTGTGGATCAGGGTTTTGGGTTTCTTACTGTCTTTATAAACCTTCTTGATCTCCACCAGTTCTTTGTTGCTTCTGGAGCAGAGGATCTCGATGAGCGTCTCCTCATCGGTTCCCAGTCCCTGCACACACATGTTCAAGGGTCAAGTAGATAGATCACGTCCAACATATCTAACGGCTCACGTGTTTGGTGTACAGTGAAATCAGTGGCACGTTTTGTTCCAGTCACAGAAAAAGACATTTTGAACCTTTATGGAGGCATTGAGCTCGGCGGCATCAAACTGAGCGGTGCTCCTCATCAGACCCAAAATCAGAGCCTCCAGAGAGCCTGACAGGGCCCCCTTCAGGGCCGTGGTCAGGTCCTGAAAATGTCCAGACATTTGGAACACAGACAGGGTCACTACCATATATAAGAAGAACATCTTATAGTATCGCATAGTATTTCATAGGATCCAAGATATTTTACACCCTGCTGCACTACTATCACTACTGCAGTACTCTATAGTTCCACATGTAAAATAATTATTCAAAGACACGTTAAGACCGTGAGATCGATTACTTATAGAGTACGAAACAACTCCTAATAAACCCCTTAATTTCTGATCTCGTTTGGAGAATAAAGAGCAGGAGAAGCTCTGACTCTGGGATTTCCAGTTGTCCCCACATCACTAGATTTGCTGCTTTGGTATTTTGCAGATATTAGTGACTGTTTGGATTAAACTCATGTCACTGAGCGTTTTGTTTTGTGGATGAAAGCAGATTCAAGTTTCACCTTCTTGGCTATCCGTTCGTATTCAAAGGTGATTTCTCTCCTCTGGTCACAGCTTCGTCTGGTCAGGATGTCGATGATGGTCTGCTCATCGACACCTGCGGGGAACAGGTAATGAAGTCTTCAACACAGTCAGAGGTAATCGGGGGGTCTGATCTTTTTTATTCTATATCTGAGAACATAGCTGCACTGTGTATGTACTTTTTCTATATATCACAACCATATAATATGTTTTACTGGATATTAATATGAATTCTTATCAGCTGCCAGAATGAACTAAAAGTGATTAATGTTTAATAACGACTTGAATCATCTGATCCTAAAACAGCTGACGACGAGTCCAGGTCAAATATTTAGTTTCCTGTAATGGTTTTGTCTCCATGTTGTTTGTTCCATGACAATAAATGAAATCAGTGTTTTTGTCTTCAGTGAACTGAGAAAATGTTCTCAGCTGTTCTGAGACACCCAATCACACGAGTCCTCGAATCATCAGCAGCTGTTTCTTTGTTTCGTGGTCGGTGGAAACTCTTCGTTCTGCTGAGGGACGTCCTGCTTTTACTGCAGCTCACACACAGGAAGTCGAGTCACAGCTGCTGGAAAACGCTGCAGCTCCACACACATACACAAACACAGTCCGAGTCCGAGCTGCACGAGCCTCATTCACAGGTTCGGTTCCCGTTCCACCGTTTCAGATAGGGGAGCTCTCTGCGTTGTTCTAGAGCTTATCTGCAGGGCATTAAGTGCCAACTGCAGAAGATTTCCTCCAACTTCACTCAGCTCCCACTTACATAACAACATGCTGTTATGGCTTGAACGGGTCATACGTGGAGAGAAGCCAGTTAGTGATGTGATATCTGACGGTAACAGGATCAAATCTGCCTGGTGGAAAATAGAATCTGCTCAGAGAGGCTGTGCAGGAGTGTGCTTCACAAACCAGAGCTCCTATAAAAACAGGATTAAAGCTTTTAAAGCTTTTCTAACGTCCCTCAGAGGCTGCAGTGTCCAGATACAGCTACAAAACAAACAAATGGTTCTTTTATTTAACCAGGTAGGCGATTCCAGCCCTGCAGACAGCAGCATCAACCATGCAGATAGAAGTCATAGTAATACACAAGTAAAAACACTTCAGATCAGTCTGAGTTTCCTAGAAGCTAAAATAGTTTTTGTCCCTCAGCAGACCTAAACACACAGTAATTTAATATTTATAATTTATATTTAATTTCTTATCTTTTCCTTGGTGGTGGCAACAGAGAAAAGGTGTTTGAGACACCAGAGTATGTTAATATTTTCAGCAGGTGGCGACAAATCCACCCAAAAAACAGAAATCTGTGTTTGTTGTGATTTGAGGACAAAAAGATACTGTACAAGCTACACACTGAAACACTGATGAGCTCATGTTTATCTGTTCATAACACTGTATGACTCTGAGCTCACACAAAAGCTTTTGTGACACTCTTTCCTAACAGTGGACGTTCTGATCAGTCTTAAAGGTGACCAGATGTTTTCTACCCAGCTGTATCGAAGACTTAAGTTCAACTCTAATCCAGACTCTCCGACTGTTCTTTCCATGGCTGTTGTCCAGTAAATTATGCTGATGGAAAAGTCTGCTGACAGTTAACACATGTTGTGTTGTTGGACTCTCTCACCTTTAGTTTTGATGGCCGTCTCGATCCTGGCAGCGTCTTTAGCAGGATCGAAGTCTCGTGCCGCCACCACAGTGGGGTATTTGGGTTCTTCCTCCTTCAGAGGACACAGAGAAGAAACTTTAGCACACAAAACTGCAAATATGAAAAACTAGGGCCTGTTTTTTCAATGGGTGGATTTACATCCTGAGAGGCTGAGATTTGTTGTTGGACCCCTGTTGACCCCCTCTACCCATTTCCTGGATTCAGAGTTTTAGTCTGGTTTAATGTTGCTGTTCTTCTCAGGTCGATCCAGTCTGCAGCATTTCATTAATTTCTATCTGTTTGAACTAAATGTTTTTTTATTTCTTTATCTTAATAAAGGTTTCATGACCTGTTTCAGCGTTTAGTGGGATCTTTGATTTTTCACACAGAGGTCGTAGTAGAAGCCAAACATGCTGATGTAAAACTACACTACACTGATGATTTTTACTGCTCAGCACGTTATTGTACCACACTTGGATCAGGGCTGATTTTCTTTCTAACTTCTATGTATCATATGTTCGGATGTTGACTCTAACTTCCCGCATGTCCACAGTTCAGCGTGTGGCCCAACACTAACTACAGCTGAGTGGGACTGAACTGTGCAGATCGAGACAGTCTGTCTGCTGTGAGCGGCCACTGAGGTGCAGTCCTGTAACCAGAACTCCTTACCCATCCATTCATTATCCTGATAAATATAAAAGGATGTTTGCAGTGATTCCTCTGCAGCTGACTCACCCCTCCATAGGACAGCGTCAGCTGACCCAGAAACTCAGCCACCAGCGCCATGATGAGTTCACCTGCAGAGACACAGACGGTTAGAGCAGTTGAAACAAACCGTGACTCTTCTGTTAGTCACAGATTAGTGGGAAACACAGGTCGCTGTAAGGACTGATTCAGCATATCGAGGGATCATTTTCATATTTAATAATTCGCCCATTGCAGCTTCTCAGAGCCCAAACCGATAGACATACTTAATAATCATATATTAATATATATGTGTGTGTACTTTATTCAGTCGGTATGCAGCTTTTTAAGAATGGTTGTCACTACTTGCTAAATTTCTGGCAGACATCATTTCAAGCTTCTTTTTGCTGCAGCATTTTTAAACCTCCTGCAGCTGAACACAAAGAATGGACACAAACCTACTGACACTGTGCACTGATAGAAAGAGCTGCAGGAGCCAGACTCAGAGTCCAGCGGGGTCCATCAGGCTGTAAACACTTTAGATAGGTGTGTTTGATTTATTGACTGGGACGTGCTACAGGGTGTGTCTGCAGGAGAGGCTGCAGATAAGGATCTTAGATCACAGTGCAAACAAAACTGTGAAGACGTGAGAAGCCCCTAATGCAACATGAGTCCAACTTCAAAAGAAATAACTCTACAGATGCTGCGATGAGTTGTAAAATGATTAGTGAGCTGTAAACAGTGAAGTTGTGCACATTTACCTCGCTTGAGTCACAGTGGAATCTGTCTGACCATTGATCCTCTTACGAAACGTTAACAGGAAGTGTGTGTGGGTCAGTGCTGCTTCACTTAGCAACAGGCGCCACAAACAGTCCAACAATCATTTGTCTGTTTGCTGTGATTTCAGGAGGAATGATGCACTTTTAAATGTGCAACAACTTTTTATTTTTAAGCATATTTTTAAGAACTCCAATGGGAAACTTCTCCACTACAAGTAAAAGTGCAGAAAACTTAAAATAACAGATTAAAGTACTGACTGAGAAGAATCTGACAACAAGAAAAGTTCTTCTGCACTAATTTGCTTTTATGTGTTGTGAAATACTGACACTAGTACTAATGTGACGAGACCTTCCTGTGTGTGATTACATCTTCATAACATAATCGCTGCTTGGACAATGTTCTGAAGTATTTTTGCTCGACATCTAACGCTGAGCGAGTCTGGAGGAGTTCGACTCCAGAGTCCAGATTGTGGTTTAGGCAACAGAAGCTCTTTGGTTAAGGTTAGACGAGTGTTAGACTCTTTCTCTAACCTTGACCAAGTTCTGTGAGAGTCTAAGCACAACCAAAAGTAGAATTGTACCGTATAATATTAGTAGTAGTAAGTTTCAGTATTAATCCTGAGTCAACAAAGTTTCAGTAATGTTTTATTTACAGTTTAGTCCGCGGTTCCAAACTCAGGGCTCAGGCCCCTGAACAGGGCCAACAGATGATGCAGAAGTCCATTTTTACCACTGATTCAACTTCTCTGAACTAAAATCCCAGCACTTCTGGTCTGTGGGTCACATGAGACTCTTATTTTGAAGGTTTACATGAAGTCTGTTGTAAAGCTAGTTGCCCGTGTGCCTGCAGTAATTAAGAGTTATGTAAGTTGGTGTTTAAGGCAGCTAACAAAACCTCCCTCAGTGAATCGACTCTCTTCTCTGTCCAGCAGTCTTCACAATGAAAAATAAAAGCCTCTAACAGGAGGTCATTCTGCATAATGAATGATTTATTGATTTAACACCATGTGATTATTGTCTTTATTATCTCTGACTGAGTTCCAGGACCTGCAGCTGACCGAAGAACTGAAGAAGATAAGAAAGAAACTTCAGACTGATTCTGTCCCTGTGGAGTCCAATAAAGCTCCAGATAACGAGTGCAGCGCTCCATCACCTCTCTGTGATCCTCCCTCAGTAGATGACATGAACACGATACTCTGCTAATTACACAGGCAGAGAGCACGGTGGGTCTGCTGGGAGACTTTACCCAGCCACACCCAGAGACTGCCAGCACGTTATCACATCTGAAACATTTAGGACGATTCTCCAGAGATGGATTCCAGCTTTAAATCGATCCTTAGCAGACTCACTGGTTCGTTCCACAGACGTTTCTTTTAGCTGAAGTGTTCAAAAAGCAGTTTCTCTTAGTTCCTCTCAGTAAAACAAGCAGCTGTAGGTGTTGCTTCATGTCCTCTTACCTTCAGAGAAGCAGCAGCAGTGAGGCAGCAAGCAGCAGCAGCAGCTCCGTTATGATCCAGGACAAGACGGGTGTGGTGTTTAAATAGCAGCTGACACACACACACACACACACACACACACACACACACTCTTCTCTCCGCCCTATCTCAGTGACTCAGTGTGTAACACTTTTGCACAACACACTGAACTCAGAAATTCCTCACATAGGCCGTGCCTGCTCTCTGTCTTATCCCAAGGTCAGAGACAGTGCGTGTTTCTGATTGGCTGACAGGTCACACCTCAAAGTATAATAAACTCTAGGTATCCATAGCAACAGTACTGATGTTTCTACTACATGTAGGTAATACTGCATGATGAAGTGGTTACCACCGTACCGTAGGTCTGCGTGGAGACCAGGACTCTCATCTCCATGGGAATATCTGTTGCCCAATTTTCAACCAACACAAACTAGGTGCTAGTTCTGGACTGGGTCTAGTGCTGGTTCACAGTGGGTTCAACTTGGGAACCTTCTAAGACCCGGTTTGCTTTTCCACAGATCCACCACAGAGCCACGTTATTAGGTCTCTGCGTTCGGAGCATCACTAACACCACAGTGACTCCCGACTCATCCAGACACTGCTGGACTCACGGAGTTCTGCTTTAATTCTATCAGCTGCACTGAAGTTAAACAGCTCTTAACTACAACATTAATAATCCAGCTCCCAGACCAGCGAAGAGCTGGACCAGTTTTCTTGGTTCTTTGCAAGTTAAATTGGGAAGAACTGGCTCCAAACCAGACCGGGAACTGGCGCGTTGTTATCACGTGGGCAGACACACCGAGGAGCTCGAGCTGTGATTATTCACAGAAAACATCCTGTAAGCAGCTGACAATGACATGGAACTGGTCCCAGTGACATTGACCTTTGACCTTTGACTGCCAAAATCTAACGGACATTTGTACCAATTTTGAAAAAACTCCTGAAACACGAGAAAGGTACAGATACTGGAATTCAGACTCCTGTTTGTTTGAGTGGCTGTGGAGCAGAAGCAGAGCGGGTTGTCCACTAATCACAGGTTCAGGGGTTTGATCCCCTGCTCCTCCTGTTCACACTGAACAGTGTCCCCAGCTGTTCTGTCCTCTCGCATTTTAAATTAATTAAATTTAAAACTTGCCAAAATGTGTTGTTACACTCTGAATACAAGAAAAGGGCATCTTATAGATTTCCCATCTCTGCTCTTCTCATTCTTTTCTAGCCTCCACCACTCAGCACTAGTTAACTTTCATATTGTCACTTACAGGAAAACTTTCAGCTCGTTCAGCTCTACTAGAAGCACCTTTGTGTCTGTGTGAACACGGGGACGAGACAAGATTCAACTTCAAGCTTCAGAGAGTTTTACTAAAGCTGGAGGGACAGAAACACATTTGGTCAATTAAACAGTTTTAAATTAAAAAATGGGATTGTGAAACTGGAAACTCATTGTTTATCACTGCCTCCGTGTGTCCACCTGTGTTGCAGATGTCAGGGATGATCGCCAGAGATGATCCCGAACACTGGGTCACGCCCACCTTGCCCAACGAGGTCACTTCCTGCAGTGATTCACCTGAGCACTTACCTGAGGCTGTGAGCACAAGTGGGGCTTAATTAATGACCTAACATTGCTGTCCCTTAATGACCCCTCCACCCACTCCACACCCACGTTATCACTCACTGTCTAGAGAAATATTCACCAGTAGTGAAACCACCTCCTCTAGTCTCACCCCACCTGCTTTTGAAGCTCTAACCCCAGATTTCATCCTTCAAATGTCTTTTAGCGTAGACAAACACAAGTTTACTGTAAATATCAACAGAAGAGAAAGTGTTGCTGTTCTCTAGTCTCAGAACAAAACAGGAAGCCAGGGCTCAGCCAATCAGATCCAGCTGTTGGAAAGTGTCCAACACACCTTTGGCCGAGTTTCATAAACTCAAACTCTTCCTCACAGACTCCCTGCAGCTCCATCAAGCAGGCTTCAAAATAAAAGTCTTTCAGTGGTGAGTCAAGGAACTTGCTCTGATTTCTGCAAATTTGTGAATGGATTCAATTTGTCCACGTATGCTGAACGTGTGTTGCAGATTTGATTTTACTAATTACTACTATGTACTAATGCAGAGAGTTGAGAGAAGAGGATTTTCCAAACGGACGCTGATCATTTGTCATTTCAGCTTGACTGTTCTGTAGCTTCCTATTTATTGTAAAACCTGAGGGGCTCTGCAGCTTTAATGTCGAGTCATGCTTAAAATAAACATCTTCACATCTGGACTGTTTAAAACTTTTCCTGCAGACGTCAGACTTGAAGATGCTGAATCTTTCTCTTACAGTATGTTTGTATGAAGTGATTGTGGATTCAGTGAAGTGAAGAGTCAGGAACCTGCACAATATGAACCTGAGGCTCTGATCAGACGGCCTCTGCATTCTTTCCTTTGTTATGTAACACAACTCTTTGACTTAAAGAGGAAACTACAGCGGACAAAGAACAAGCCGTGTTAGAAGGCAGCGGAAACCTCTTTTGTTTTTACCTTCACTAGCAGCACGACCTGATAATGGGCTGTTTTGAAAGCTTGAAGTCACCGTGGATGTTCATCTTCCTCAAGTAACGAGAAAAGTCAGTGGCTTTTTCCTCTGCTGCTGGAGAAAGGCAGTGAACATTCAGCTCCACATTTAGGGAGTGACCACTGGGTCTAAATCAAATACAGAGATGAGACCACTCCGTATATGATACCACTTAAACTCAAACGTCTCACATGAGTTTCTCTTACTGATGGTGTAATCCAGAGGAATGTGAGCTGGAGTTCATGATGCCCTCATGTGAATAAAATCTGGAAAAAGTGTGTTTCCATGGCAACGCACTGTAAATCATCATAGATACTGACAAAGCTGATAAAATCTGGACTGAGGAGAAACTCCAGCGTCCCGGGGCCAAACGGGGGGGTGGTTCTGGTTGGATGGAAGATGTGGGCACAAGTGGCTTCAGTAATGATGTTAGTCTGACCAGTTAGTTCAGCTGGTACCAGAGGGTGACAAGTAAATCAGCTTAGGCCCAAATACAGAACTTATCAGCTCCCTCCATTGCATCTAGTGTAGGCATGTTTTTAGAGGAGTGAAGCGTCTTTTCCTCTTGTCATCGTCCTGTGAATCATCATCTGCTTCTCATGACAGTGGCTCAGCTCACATGAACAAATCTGTTGAAGATCCCCGTCAGTCTGGGAGGAACTGCACTTTGGTTTGTGTCTCTATTCTCTTTTCATTTGTTTTCATCTGTTTGTCGTCCTGTTGTGTCTTTCTGACCATTTTGTCTCTGTTTTACATTCAGTCATTTATCAGACACTTTTATCCAAAGCGATTTACAAGTGAGGAACAAGGCAAAAGTCCAAGTCAAGGAGAAAAACAATAAAACAAAGTGCTATTAAAGAAGTGTTTCTGTTTCATGAGATGCAAGTACAAGAGAGTAGAAAGGGTTTTGTTTTTTTAAGATGTAGAAGAGTTCTGTTTTCTGCAGGTTTTTAAATATTAAAGTGAGGTGGCTGAACGTGCAGAGTTTGGTAGTTCATTCCATCATCGTGGGATCACTGAGCTGAGTTTTACTTGTTTTTTTTTAGTTCATTACATTCTTTAATGTCTGTTTTTGTCCACACTGACTATTCATTTCAGAGGCTCTGGTCCAGAGGCCACATGATAAAGCTGCTTGATGAACCTCTGTAACTCTTGTGGTGGACTGATGTTCCAGCCCACACTCGTCCAGCAGAGGGCAGTGCTGCACCACTGACCATGAAACCTGAGTTCTTTCACTTCCACACCTGCAAAGAACCAAACCAACTTTAACTCAACATTAAGTTCAGAACTCGAATGTGGTGAAGAAAAACTAGTCCATGAGCAGCTAGATCTTCATTTTGCAATCCATAAAAAGTAGAAAGCAGGTGATAAGCAGCAAGACAAGGAGACAGGAAACTAGAAAGTAGGGAAGGAAAGGATAAACCAGACAAAACCCATTTGATGAACTCAGTGCCGTGAGCACGTAAGTTCAGTCTAACAGGACAGAACCATGGAACCAAGCCTGGGTTGTCAGGTCTACAATCTGGCTCAGGTACCTGGAGCACCTGAGCTCCAATCCTCTGTTTCGCTGACGCTGGACTTAACCTCATTTGCAGCTAATCCGCTTCAGGACCACATTAACAGCTTTAACCTGGAGCTGCTGCAATATGCTCACAGCTAAGAGGCTGCAACAAACACCACAAACAGCACGGCTCAGACCCGTGAGCACGGGATGGAAAATAAAGTGCTGCAGAAAAAATTATAGGATCGTAAGTAAGGCGAGAACACAAACACAGGCAAATCAAAGTAGTGAAACAAACCAGAATAACAAAATAAAACGATTTCATGCTGATGTGGCTGCTGCAGTGCAGCTCCTGTAGTTTTAGATTCAAGCTGAGCAGTAACTCTCAGTCTCTCCTGACTTTTCAGACAGGAGGAGGTTTCTGTTGCCTCTGTGTTGTACAGATGTCCAGTTTCTACTTTGCCTTTGATTAGACCCACACTGATGAAGCTGCTGCAGCCTTGTCGTCCAACAGGACCGAAGCTTCAATCCCATTTCAACATTGCGACAACACTCGACTCTCCAATCCCTCCGAACCCAAACAACTGCTGCTCAGTCCAGCGGCGCATCAGAGTCGATCTGAAATGCTGATCTCAAACAACACAGACTAAGCAGGACCCCTCCAGACATGAGAGCTTTTAGTGTGAACATAGCTCTGATCAACAGGAATTTCGTGGTAAACCGTCTTCGCCTCCTTGGTTTGTGTTGTTTCTGCTTCTGGTACTGTACCATTGTTTCTGGCTGTTTGCATCGTTTCCTATTTTTGGTCGTTTGGTATTTTTGAGCTTTTCAGTCGTCGTCTGTCTTCATTTGATCTTTTTACACTTTTATTCAAAGCGACTTACAAGGTACAAGGCAAAGGCAGCGCAAGTGTAAGGAGGTCTTGGACCCCTACTGGAGGTGGACCACATTGAGGGGTCGCTCTTACCAGTACACTATCCAGCAGCTCTTCCTTCAAACAGGAAGTGACCAGTAAGGCCATTCGGCAGTAGGCCTGCCGGTAATCCATCCATACAGAGAATTATCAGCTGAATCTTTCATGAGCTGTTTCATTGCAGCTCATTGTTCAGACACAACTCTACTGTCGTGTTTCACTCTTGCTGCTCTCATTACATCATTTCAGCAGGAAGCAGCTGTTTTCAGTGAGTAGCTCTAAACAGCCTCTAGAGACCAGCTGGTGAATGCGGAGCAGATATTTCTGCTGTTAGACCCGTCACAGCTTTCGAAGCTGCTGTCTGGTGAACTTGTCCACGATGTTTGTGTGAACTGAACTCGTCTGAGAAAATAAGAGGATTCCTCTGAACATGTTTCAGTAGATCCTCTGACCCTGTTGTTGTGTAATTTAGTTTTAACCGTGAGTTCTTCACCTTGTTGTTGTTGTTGTTCACCAGCTCGAGGACCACGGCTTGTTTGTGCAGCCTTCATATTTCAGGTCTCTGTCAGTCTAATCTGGGCCCCCGACCCGTCCTTCACTTCCTCAGTAATCCTGTTAGCAAAGTTCTTCCATAATCCTCCCACTGCGCTAAGATCCCCGCAGGTCTTCACAGCTCCTTCACCACAGCTCTGTGGGATGCTGCTGGACCACGACTGAACAACTCAGGTAGGACGAGACCCCACCCCCACCTGCACCTCTACACCCCAGATACACCTGGACTGTTCGCTGTGGGACTACTGCAGAGCTGAACAAGAGTGAATGTGTCTGTGTTTCTGGTTGTTTGAAATGTGCAGTGCGTGGTTTGGTTTTCAGACAAATACTGAAATGATGATTTGTTTTAGATATTTGATCTTTAATGGTGATAATCTGACTGTGGCTTTAACAGCTGAGCCTCAATAACACAGTAAACACTGGTTCTACTACTGGTAGTTGAACAACCTCCAACCACCGGGACTCTGGTTACAGAAACACGTTTGTTTGTTCATTTCACTTTGTGTTTCTGACCCAGAGTGACACGGAAACATGTTTGTGGTACTTGTGCTAAACTTTCATCCAAACTGGAGGATGGAGGGTCGAATGGCAATCGAAGTATCACTATCCAGATCACTCCAGAACAAACGGATCAATATTAAAATCAAATCAACCAAGGTTAACATCACCAATGTCAAACGTAAGCTTTGCCTCAGGGGGCTTTAACATCTGCTCCACAACGACCCCCTCTGTCCTTTAACCCCCAAATTAATTAAGGAAAATCTGCCCCAATGAAGAAAACCTTCACAGGAGGGATCACTGTTCCAGGACAGACTCATGCTGGTATCGAGCACAGTTTGTCCCAGAAACAAAGGCAACTTCATAAATAATAGAAACAGAAGGGACGGCTGTTTATTCAGCTTAACTAAAATACTACTAGCTGGAGCCTGTGCCAGGTCCACAACCCAAATCTAGCCAAGCTTGGCAGACTTAATGGGCCCGCGTTGGCTCCCAGTCGGTCCAGTACTGGAACACTGCTGATTATTGCAGCAATCGTCCTGGTTCAAACTGGTCTTGGTCATTTACTGTTTTATATTTACTGCTAATAAACTCAACACCATGATCTGAAGACTGACTGCTTACCTGCTCTTAGACTGTTTCTCTCCTGCTCGTGACTATTTAACTGTTGATTTTCTAACTAGTTCACTGATTGTTCAACTCAGTTCTGTGACTGTCCGACTGTGTAACTTTAAAGTTTTAAGTGGAAATGGATGCATGTCCAATACAGCAGTGACCCAACTGTTCTGCCAGACCTCCTGTGGAGGATTAGGGTCATGATCAGTCCGATCTAATTGAGACAGACACTCAGCCAGAATGATCTAAACACACTATTAGGCACAGAGAGAAGCAGGTCAGTTCATTGTATTTGGTTTAAAACTACAAATTTACCATTTTCTTTCTTTTGAATTCTACTGGAGCTTTTTCCAATAGACATTTGTACACATGGTTGAAGGTGCAGCCATTGATATGGTGTTTTGGATGTGTTTCACATTTAATTTGGTGTCAGTAAAAGCAGCTGAATAATCTCACTGTGACGTCCATTATCAGCTGATCGGGAGCTTTCACTCACAACACACTAATGAGAAAACTAAAAATATTAGATACGATATATGATATAAACTAGACTAAAAGAGAGTCTGGGACTGAAGCTAACACTGCAGAAGTTTAACACTGCCCATGGTCGTCGTCAGCAGATGGATTTTAAACAGTTTTCAGTAGTTTCTAGATTTTCAAACTGAGCACTTTGAGGATTTCGTGAATGTTGAATGTGTTTCTCTAAAGGTTCCTACTTTACTCTGCAGTGGTAGATAGTCTGCAGTGAGGTCCTGGTGATCTTCTCAGCAGTCCTCACCACTCTCTGCAGACGTTTGCAGTCAATCACAGTAGTACAGCCGCAACACACAGCTACAGTATAGAGGTTGCATAGGATCTTAGGAGACATGTCAAACTCTGCAGTCCCTTCAGGAAGTGCAGCTGCTGTAGTGCTTTCTTAAACCGCTGGCTGGGGTTGAGTGTCCAGGTGAGAACAGGTGAGGTCCACACTAATCTGGACTACTGTTCGTTGTGGTGAGAACTCTACTCTCAGTTGACTGAACATTTCATCACCTATATTCATTTTGGAAAATCAAGTTCTTCTCCTGAGAACAATCCAGGTGTATTTAACAATTAACCAGCTTGTGTTGGTTGATTATTTAACATTTAACATTATTTTTTGGTGTCTGTTTATTGAGGATGTTGAGCTGGGTGGTCAAAGTCGTTCCCCAGCCGCCTGAGCCTACACCCAAAAAAATTGAGGAGCAGAAGGAGCAGAAACCAGCTGCTGCACTTCCTGTTCCTGTAAGTCACAACATTTATTATATACTTTAACAATCTTCTGACCTCATGTGTTCCAGCAAGAACTTAGATTATTTTTTACAATGTTTTAAAACAGTTATTATTATGCATCATACTGCTGCAAATATTCACCATATAAACATGTCCTGTTGGTGCACAGGATGAGGTGCTGGTTTATGCTGAACACAGACGTACTTTTATTAATTTCATGTCCAGTATGCGGTGGTTGTGGGGGTGTGACTGGTGAAAGGAAGAGAAAACAGCAGCTGGGCGTCATGTCTGAGCTCCTTCAATGGTTCATTCCCATTTGTCTCATTTGTCTCTTTTTTATTCTAATACACACTTCTAACCACCACATCTTACAAGTTGAAATGTTTAATCAATGATTTATTTTTAGAATCCAAAAAGCCGGAGCTGCCAATATATAAAACTAGAAGAACGCCAGCACAGTTATCTACAGTACTTCTTCACAACGGGGCCTTTAATACATTTAGCATCACATCTGGCAACGCTGCTGGCAGCCATTGTCATTTAATTCAGCTGCTTTAATTAATGTTATACAATATATGTAAAACCTTTAATGTCAAAATATTTGAATCCTCCAATGCAGTATGGACTGTTTTTTTAAATATATACTGTACATACAGGACTTGAAGTATGTAAGTAGGACGTGTTTTTTTGTTTTTAACAGGAGAAGAAAGTGACGTTTCAGGATCAGTGTAAAACTGAAGGTAAGATCGCTCCCACAGTGAACTTGGGTTCACTGGTTCCTGTTTGCACTAAATGCACTTTACTGTTTGGTTGACAGATCCAAAAGCTGGCAAAGCCAATCAGGAAGCACAGGTAGCAGAGGAGAACAGGTGAGTTGATCAGACCCAGGTTAGCCAGCTACCTGTAGCTCGTGGACCCTGAAGGTGGTTCACCCAGGGACTCGGGTACAGCATCACTTGGGTACAGCATCACTTGGGTACAGCATCACTCGGGTACAGCATCACTTCGGGTACAGCATCACTCGTACTCGGTTACAGCATCACTCGGGTACAGCATCACTCGCGTACAGCATCACTCGGTTACAGCATCACTCGGGTACAGCATCACTCGGGTACAGCATCACTCGGGTACAGCATCACTCGGGTACAGCATCACTCGGGTACAGCATCACTCGGGTACAGCATCACTCGCGTACAGCATCACTCGGGTACAGCATCACTTCGGTACAGCATCACTCGGGTACAGCATCACTCGGGTACAGCATCACTCAGGTACAGCATCACTCGCGTACAGCATCACTCGGGTACAGTTCAATTCAATTCAATTCAATTTTATTTGTAGAGCGCTTTTTACAATTGACATTGTCACAAAGCAGCTTTACACAACCAAAGAACAGTACATGAACAGTGAATGTGTATGAGTCATAATAATGTGATTGTCCCTGATGAGCAAGCCGAGGGCGACAGTGGCAAGGAAAAACTCCCTGAGAAGGCAACAGGAAGAAACCTTGAGAGGAACCAGACTCAACAGGGAACCCATCCTCATATGGGTGATTACATGCTGTGTAGGCAGCAGTCCAGTATAACAGTTAAAGTCTTTTAAGTTAATATGGAGTCCAGTTAGTTATTGCAGGCAGACTTATTCCATTCCTTGACTATCGAGCGTTGAGTCGAGACCTCCAAGAAACAGCTTCCGACGTCCGCCGAGGCCAGGACCGACATCATAGTAGCTTGTGACCAACTCCAGTCTCCAAACGCATCCCAAAGGGCAAACGGTGGATCCAGGCGACGAGATCTCCAGCCAGAAGTTGGGCATCAGGATGAGTCAGACAGGTCCAGCAGAGGGTGGAATGACGTGTAGCTCGACAGAGAGACAGGAAGAGGGAAAAGAGAGAGGGAGAGGGAAAGAGAGAGAAGAGGAGAGATGGCAGTTAGTTGTATTCACAGTCAGATAAAGTTTGAGGTGAATGTATATTTAGTGTAGTGCAGCAGGGACTCCGGCAGGACTAATTATGACAGCCTAACTAAAAGGGTGGGTTCAGAAGGAAACACAGACATGAGGGCGCACTGGGATGTAGAGCAACCAAACACTTCACCATCAACAAACCCGAGTGATCAGTGAGAGTTGGGAAGACAGCATCTAAACATACCAGTTCACCATAATGCTCTACGTCCATGAGTCCTTCCCAGATCTATTTACTCAAATGCTTGACTAAATAAATAGGTTTTCAGCCTAGACTTAAACACTCATTTGTTTTGTCAGCCCAGCGTCTGGTTCTCAGCCCAGTGTGCTGACATGGATCAGCGGAGCTCTGCCTCAACCTGCAGTCTCACCCAAACTGGGCCGAACCAGCTCCACAACCATGGTGAGGATCCCATTCTGAGCTGTGCTGTAACAGTGGTGCTCAGCTCATAACGGCGCTGTGATAACGTTTGGTGTCTTTTCTTTCTTTGTCACTTACAGGAGGAAAATGCTGCAGCCAGGTAATTGAGAATGTTTGAGGGCCGAACAGCTCAAACAACTAGAAACTAACCCAGAAAAATGACTAGTACAGGAAGACTTGTCTTGGACTCCATCTCAGTGTCTTCAGACCAGAATTCAAAATTGCTTTAAAAAGGCTTAATGTGACTCAACACTTGGCTGGAGACTTGGAAAGTCTCAGAAAGATTGGAACCCGTCTTGGACTTGACTTTGTTAAACTGGACTGTTTTTGTATGGGTAGTGGATCGCTAGTCCAACATTAGAGTCTAGACGCCATAGACCATAAAACCGAGTCACATGTCAAGTCTGTAAATAAGAGGTTGAATCAAACCAGTCTTGTTTCATAATAATGAATGTTGGGATATAGATTCATGTTCCGGGCTGAACATTAGATAGATGTCAATGTATGAGCAGGTTCTGATGTTCCCTCTGTGTTCTCTCCTCTGTGGACGACAGTAAACCTGAAGACGAGTGAGTAATAATCACAATATTACAGCCAAATACTGAGATGCTTCATAAACCTATCAGCAGGCACAATGCCAAATAGTGAACTGCTTTATAAACATATCAGCAAACAGGCTGCCAAATAGCGAGCTGCTTCATAAACCTGCAGGCATATGAGATGCGAAATAATGAGCTGAACTCTATCACAAAACATACTCCTGCAGCGGCTTCCTAATTAGCATTAGATATTTTTAAAATAATTCTATAGACATACAAGACATGGCTTTATAGGCGCTACTACTCATCTGACAGTACTTCCCTTTGCAAAAAAAGTTTTCTGTTTTCTGCATTTTAATGTCAGGAAAAAAAAAAATTCTGTAGAGTCCAACATTTTTAAAGTGCTGGGCACACGAGACTCTGATTCATCCTTTAGCTGTACCCACTTACCCCTTTGCAGAAGGACTGGAGCCACTGGTCTAATACAGGGCTGAGACAGACAAATATGTACAATTTAAATTACTTCATGTCTTTGGAAACATGCAGTACAATCTGTCCGAAAGTCTTTCCTAGCTAACACAGCCTGAGCAGAGAACACAGTCTTATGTCCAGACTAAGTTTGCATGAATATTCATCACAGCACGGCCTTGCATTAAAACACTGCAGTGGGTTGGGGGGGTACGTTGTTTTTAGATGCACCGGGAAATACAAAGAGCTCAGTTTCTGGAACAGACCTACAGTGGTTTGTATCCTGATGAATTGCGTCATGTTGCAGTAGAAACTGAGCCAGCGTTCTTCTACATGGCCCTGTGTCATTTTGGCAGCCGCCCCCCCCTCGCTGCCATTGCCCACTTTGAAATGCACTCTCCCAGTCAAATGAATGAGAAGCGCAGAGGAACGCATCCTAAAGCTCCTAACGTTTTTTCCACAGAAAAGGGATGATAGCTTGGATCGCTGAGGGTTTGGAGAAGGTTGTTCCTCATCCCGATCTGAAGAGCAAAGAATCGCCACCCGCTGAGCCGCCTGCTGAGGTACAACAGTTACTGCAGGACTTAGTGGGGGTTTTAACAGAGCAAATATATGATTCTTATTCTGTGATCATATGTCCTGAAAAGTCTTAAAGATGACACCAAAGTTATTGGACATATTCTATAGATATCACTGAAACAGGTGCAAAGAAACCACTTGTCACTCAGTCTGCAATGCCCCATTTGGTTGGATAGAAACTGATAACTACACTGTGGTGGAATGCTCCTTTAACACCAGGCTCAGAGATTCACTTCATACTGTATTCAGCTTGTGTGTCTTTTCTCCTCAGGTGTGTAAGAAAGCAGCTGCACCAGGTGAGAACAGCTGTGAATGTTCCTGGAGACAAAGATCAGACCAGCCTGGATGTTCCATCACTCGTGTGTTTTCTTGTCTTTCAGCTGCAGAGCCTCAGGTCACTGTGGTGGAGGTGGAATCAGACCAAGAGGACAACACTGACAACAAGCCTTTCCCACCCAGGTGTGTGTGTGTGTGTGTGTGTGTGTGTGTGTGTGTGTGTGTGTGTGTGTGTGTGTGTGTGTGTGTGTGTGTGTGTGTGTGTGTGTGTGTGTGTGATTCTGAGTTTCTCAGGTGCAGATCCTGGAGGCTGGTGAACAGACATTTAAGTCTAATGTCTGGGTTTTGTATTGTTATTCATAAGCAGATAATTAATGGGATGATTAATAATGTTCCTTTCAGAGCTGTCTTCATGTGAGCTGGAGAACACTATCGGGCAAATTGTTTTTGCACATCACCATCAGAGCTTTGATTCCATGTTTTCATTTTTTTATTCACATTATGATAAATTTAGTTTGAATCTAAATGCAGCCATGTTGAATGCTGTTTGTGGCTGACAGGATGATCTACTGGATAAAACAGGGCATAGAGAAGGTGGTTCCTCAGCCAGAGATCCATGTTCGTGCAGCGACAGAAGAGAAGTCTGAAGCTCCTGCTTCAGCAAAAGGTGCCTGCATTTTATCATCATATATGTATTAAGCTAATGGTGACCACAGTAGAGAATAAGTATTACTTATTTGAGTGTGTTCTTCAAACAGCTCCATCTCCACAAGCTCCACCAGCTCCAAAACCTGCTGCTGACACTGACAAGTAAGTCATGTAAGGTTACGCACCTTCCATACTGGAGTGTCACGGTGATCAAAACGTGCCCGATGGCACCAGTTCTGATTCTGTAGCAGATGTCTTTATATATGAACATTTGATGAAAAAGTGTGACTTAACAAAAGTTCTGCCATTAATTGGATTTTTTTACATGTTGGTCCGTGTTGACAGTCTCAGAGCAAACGTCCCGCCCTGTTATTTTTATTTCTCAGTGTACGTCAGTGGAAAACGAGTGGGATACCACCAGGGAATCACTTAATGCCACTGAAACTGAAATGATAATATGGTTTGGAGTCATGACATCACGACTGAGTTTCTACAGCGTCCTAATATTATTACAGACAAGTCTGAACAGTATCCAGCAGCAGTCAAAGCATCAGACATGAATTACTGCTGATGATGTTTCTGTTTCTGTTCAAAGGTTAAAAACTTAATACGATGTTGAAGTATTTTTTTATACCAGTAACCAAGCTTATTTTAAATCTAGCCACAGGGGTTGCAAGCCAGTGACTTCTGTGCCGGTCCCATGCCCGGATAAATAGAGAGGGTTGCGTCAGGAAGGACATCCAGCGTACAAATTGCCAAAATAACTATGTAAATCATCCACAAGACTTTCATACCGGATCGGTCGAGGCCCTTGTTAACAACGACCGCCACCGATGCTGTTAACCTACAGGGTGTCGGTGGAAATTTGACTACTGTTGGTCGAAGAAAGAGGGGAGGCAGAAGGGTTCGTGGTCAGAGAGAGAAGGGAAAAGGCAGGAGCATAGGTTTGAGAATAGGGACTCTTAACGTTGGCACGATGACAGGGAAAGGCAGAGAGCTGGCAGACATGATGGAGAGAAGGAAGGTAGATGTTCTGTGTGTGCAGGAGAGGTGGAAGGGCAGCAAGGCACGTAGTATCGGAGGAGGATACAAACTGTTCTACCATGGTGTGGATAGGAAGAGAAACGGGGTAGGAGTGATCCTGAAGGGGGAGTTTGTGAACAATGTTCTAGAGGTGAAAAGAGTCTCAGACAGGGTGATGAGCCTAAAGCTAGAAATTGAAGGGGTGATGATGAATGTAGTCAGTGGGTATGCTCCACAGGTTGGCTGTGAGTTAGAAGAGAAGGAGAGATTCTGGAGTGAGTTTGATGAGGTCATAGAGAGTATCCCCAGAGGAGAGAGAGTTGTTGTTGGAGCAGACTTCAATGGGCATGTTGGTGAGGGCAACAGAGGTGATGAGGAGGTGATGGGCAGGTTTGGTGTGAAGGAAAGGAATCTGGAAGGACAGATGGTGGTGGACTTTGCTAAGAGGATGGAAATGGCTGTAGTCAAGAATTATTTCCAGAAGAGAGAGGAACACAGAGTGACATACAGAAGTGGAGGTAGGAGTACGCAGGTGGACTACATCCTATGTAGACGAGGTGATTTGAGAGAGGTTAGTGACTGCAAAGTGGTGGTAGGAGAGAGTGTAGCCAGACAGCACCGCATGGTGGTGTGTAAGATGACTCTGGAGGTCAGGAAGAAGAAGAGAGGGAAGACAGAAAAGAAGACCAAGTGGTGGAAGTTAAAGAATGAAGAAACTTGTGAGGAATTCAGGCAGAAGTTGAGACAGGTTCTGGGTGGTCAGGATGAGCTTCCAGATGACTGGGAAACTACAGCAGAGGTTATCAGGGAGACAGGTAGGAAGATGACTGAGGAATGGAGGAGAAGCGTTCTGGTTCCGATCTTTAAGAACAAGGGTGACACGCAGAACTGCAGCAACTACAGAGGAATAAAGTTGATGAGCCACACAATGAAGCTGTGGGAAAGAGTAGTGGAAGCCAGGCTTAGGAAGAAGGTGGAGATTTGTGAGCAGCAGTATGGTTTCATGCCCCGTAAGAGCACCACTGATGCCATTTTTGCTTTGAGAATGTTGATGGAAAAGTACAGAGATGGTCAGAAGGAGCTGCATTGTGTCTTTGTAGATTTAGAGAAGGCGTATGACAGGGTGCCGAGGGAGGAGCTGTGGTACTGTATGAGGTCGTCGGGAGTGGCAGAGAAGTACGTCAGAGTAGTTCAGGACATGTATGAGAGAAGTATGACGGTGGTGAGATGTGCTGTAGGTCAGACAGAGGAGTTCAAGGTGGAGGTGGGACTACACCAAGGATCAGCTTTGAGTCCCTTCTTGTTTGCTATGTTGATGGACAGGCTGACAGATGAGGTCAGACAGGAATCTCCCTGGACAATGATGTTTGCAGATGACATTGTGATTTGCAGTTAGAGTAGAGAGCAGGTGGAGGAACAGCTGGAGAGGTGGAGGTTTGCTCTGGAAAGAAGAGGCATGAAGGTCAGTCGTAGTAAGACAGAATACATGTGTCTGAACGAGAGGGATCAAGGTAGAAGCATTAGGTTACAGGGGGCTGAGGTGAAGAAGGTGCAGGAGTTTAAGTACTTGGGGTCAACAGTTCAGTGTGATGGAGAGTGTGGAAAAGAGGTGAAGAGGAGAGTGCAGGCAGGTTGGAGCGGGTGGAGGAAAGTGTCAGGAGTGTTGTGTGACAGAAGAGTGTCAGCAAGACTCAAAGGAAAGGTGTACAAGACAGTGGTGAGACCAGCTCTGCTCTATGGGTTAGAGACGGTAGCAGTGAGAAAGAGACAAGAGGCTGAGATGGAGGTAGCAGAGATGAAGATGTTGAGGTTCTCCTCATAGAGTGACCAGGTTAGACAGAATAAGGAACGAGTACATCAGAGGGACGGCTCACGTTGTCTGAGTTAGCAACAAAGTCAGAGAGGCCAGACTGAGATGGTTTGGACATGTGCAGAGGAGGGATAGTGAGTATATTGGTAGAAGGATGTTGGAGATGGAGCTGCCAGGCAGGAGGACAAGAGGACGACCAAAGAGGAGATATATGGATGTCTTAACAGAAGACAGGAGGTTGGCTAATGTTAGGGTAGAAGATGTTCATGATAGAGTGAGGTGGAGAAGGATGATTCGCTGTGGCGACCCCTGATGGGAAAAGCCGAAAGAGAAGAGGAAGAACCAAGCTTCTTTTAAATTCTCTTTAAAAACATTTTTTGATTAGCCACGTCAGCAAACGAGAACGAACTAGAAGAAGTGACTGATGTTAGCCACTGTCCCTGTTTTGTTTTGTGCCCCCAGGTCTTTCAAAGAAGCCGAGCAGCAGCCTAAGTAGGTGGAAACAGGTTTACCTGACTCCCAGTAACATACAGCAAACAGCTTTATCTGAGATTCATCCACGTTGTCTGTTTTGACAAACACACGTCTTCAGCCAAATAATTAGAAGCTAAATACTTGAGATAAGTTGAGAACAGTACGGAGTAGAAGTACTTTACAGCTGATAATACTTGTACTTTTTGAACCATGATTTTGAATACTTGGACTTGTAATACACTGTGACATTGGTTCTTTTACTTCACTAAAGTATGACACACTTACTATCTACAAGCACAGTGTCTGATCTACTGGCCACTGTTTTCTGTTACACTGTGGACATGGTGGGGGACACACATAGTTTAACATGTCGTTCTTGTGTTGACAGTATGATGGGATGGATTGCCAACGAGATCGGCCGCATGTTACCTCAGCCTGTACAGAAGCAGGTGAGTGACTGCAGTGTGAAGTTCATCTCTCACATAATCCCAGTTAGGAGTGGACAATCAATGAATGTGTCACACAATACTTGTGCTCCTCATGTAGGACGGAGGCAGTGACGAGGTGCAGAACAGTGAGTAGAACCTTTTCACAGCATCACAGATTATCATTCGATTCCACATCGCTGCTGAAACCCTAACACTTGGTACCACAAACAACCTCTGGGTGTCACTACAGAGTTTGGGCTGAAAAATGTTTAGCATTAGCTGGGACAAATGCGCTTGTTGAGAAAGGCACAGGTGAGAAATTTACTGTGTGATTAAAACCAAGAGGTTTACTCGTGCATGAAACACATGCACTGATGAACTGATTGATTGATGGTTGGTTGGTTGGTTGGTTGGTTGTTATTAGCTGTGTACTGATTGGCAAGGGTTGGTGTCAGTGATGAGGCGGACTCTAACCGGGCTGCTCTTCTCCTTCTGTTTCAGGGGGGAAATGCAGCAAGAGTCCCTTAAAATAAAAGGAGAAGGAAGAGTGGGACAGAGTCGCTCACACTGACACTGACAGCAGCTCTTTAACTGACTGAGCAACAGACAGAGTTTGTTATCGGACCATGACTCAGTCCTAGTGATAAAAAACTGCTCAATGAAGCTCTGGTGCTTTCAGTTTTTCCACCCCTGTGATGAATACAGTAACTTTTCCTTACTAGAAATTATAAAGAAATCAAGATGAGATTAACATAGTGAACACATTTAAAGTAGGAAGATGATCATGAGAGTGTGTAAATTGTTAATCCTCCATATTTATTCAAATTTGCACATTTAGTAATAATCTATGATCAAGTATAGTGATGAACTGATCGTAACTCTGCTTCAAAGGGCTTTAGCTGATCACAATGAGAGGGCTACTTCAGTGCACATATAGAAAGGTATTAGAACATTTTGCTCTGTGTTAATTGAAAATAAAGCCATTGTAGGAAAAATGATGAATTTGTGACGTGTTTTTTTTGTTTGTTTTTTGTTTTTTTTGTGTTGCTGGTAAACCTGAAAGTACAGCAAATAGGAATCAACCAATCAATCAATCCTGGGTCTATCAAACAGTTCAAAATGTCCAAATATATGAAGAATGTATTCTGTTTGTGTGTAGAATTAAATACGAATGAGCCCTGCCAGTAGAGTGCCACACATCTACTCAAGAATATGGACAAAAATTACTGCAATCATTGGTGGTGAAGCTAATTAATTGATTGATTTATAGTATTTGAGACATACAAACACATATATACAGATAAATCTTAGCCCTGCTATCCATGACATTTGGAATTCAGTCAGCATCATCCAGAACAAGACAGACCTGGTCCTGGAGGATGTTGAACAGGAGGAGGCCAGGCAGAAGGTGAAGGAGATGAAGGAGGAGCCACAGCCACAGAACAAAGAGAATCTCACACTGTCCAAAAAGGGAGTAAGTACAACTCATCCTGTCCTGTATCCTGTATCTATTTCAGAAGGAAGTTATCTTCTACTGAGCACAATGTCCAAATACTAACAAGAACCTGTTTATATCACATAGTTGTTGATATCCATGTTAGAATAAAGACCATGGTACTAAGGTATTTCAAAGGGAACCTTTCTAGTATCAGTGTAACACCAACTTTAGTTTTTAGTCTTAATGTACTGCTATAATTTTTTGAAAAAATATGTTAAACTAGATTTTTTTCCAGTCAGATGTTTTTCTGTCTTGCAGACGGACAATGCAGAAACACAGATAGATCAGTTGACCCCGCTGATGGACAGCATTAAGAAGGAAGCTGAAGAGGCAGTTCTAGCTCACATAGAGGAAAGGTTAGTGTCAGCCCATTGTAATATTTGTCTGTTACATAATTCCAGAGTGAGATCCACTAGGCCTTTTATTACTTACTGTTATTTCCTTTCATTTTCATGAGCATCTCAGCTCTTCTTTTGGTACAGACTGCAGCAGGAGCGTTTGGAGGCAGCCCGTGTGGCTGAGGAGATGGCCAGGAAGGCAGCAGAGGAGGCAGTGCGACAGCTGGAGGTTGAGCATTCGGCTAAGATTGTCATAGACTCGCTGCCAGAGTCCAATGAACAGTACGTTAGATATCAGTCAAAATGCTGAATCTCCAAATGTCTTCCAGGAACGTGCCTGTTTTAAGTCAAAGCTCATGTATTCAAAGCAGCACTATTGCCACATTTTAAGGCATTACATTTTTGCTGTGCATATGCAGTACATGAAATACACAAAGAGGTAAACTACATTCTGAGCTGAATTATCCTTCAGTAACTGACCTGCTTTCATTTTAACAGACTACCGAACATCCTGGAGGAGAACGAAGACGACCCAGAGTAAGTCCTGACTCAGAGATGTTGAAGGGTTACAGTTGGAGTTACAGTTTTTACTAATTACAGATTCTGCTTGATTTAAACTTGTTATATTTCCTAATTCCCATTTGGATTTTGTGACTCAAGACCCTAAGCAACACAATGTTCTGTATATTAGAGCTTTCTATCATATGGCAAGAATTGTTTTAAACTTGTCCCTAAGTTTGAACAAAAGTTTTTCTTTTAACTAAACTGTACAGTAACATGCTTGTTAGTTGTTCTTTATTATGCATTTCCCTCCTTGCTGTCACAACAGCTTTCACTTGAAGCTCTGCTGCTCTCTGCTCGCCTATGATGCTGCTGCTTTGACCAACTGATTGTTCTCTGACACAGTGAGCTTAACTGTCTGACAGGGGCTCTCCGTCTTGTTTGTCCCTTGCTGCACGGCACTCAGGTTGCATAACCTGCAGGAGGACAGTGAGGACAGCACAGACAATAGGAGTCCTCAGGAAAATAAAGTAACAGAGGAAAATAAAAGCACTGTGGAGGAAGAGGAAAAACCTGATGAGTAAGCTCAGTCATATTTAAATAAAGGCTCCTGTGAGCCAGTCTATACATTCCTCTATAGCGTTCTAGTAGAAACTTTAAGATGTCAAGATACTTTGGGATTGACTCCACATTTCCTCTGTTTACAGTAGTACAGTGTGCTTTTACTTTGGTATCATCAGACCAAGCTTTTTTACTTCTTATGGCTTTTTAGAACAAGCTGAAGTCCTGTCCTCTTTAAGTTCGTTCTCACATTCAAGCAGAAATATCAGAGAGACAGGTAGAAATATGTGTTGTGACAGCAGAGTAATGTAGTAGAAAGGACATGAAAAGCTGTATGTGATCGGCATCACATGTTTCATTGCATGAAACAGCCGAGAGATTTGGTATATATAGAAGAGAAGAGGAATGAGAACAGAGCCCTGTGGCAGACCCCATGGAGAGGCAATAAGAGCTGGGTTTCATCTGCCAAGATTAGAGAAGCAGAGTTTGCGATTTTCTTTGACAATTCCAATTTGTCACTAGACAGATGCTCAAGGTAACTGGACAAACCAAGTAAAAATTAAGTGCAGTATTTGTACTTTTCCAGATGTAAACAAGTACTGCAGAAACAGAGGAATATAACCAGACATCCAATATTTTCACGGTTGTCCCTCCACACCTTACTTAACAGGTATTACAGATTACAAGCTAACAAACCAATGAAATGCTGCGTGTGTGGCTGTGACGCTACTGTCAGTATAACTGAACAATAAAAAAACATCTGGACAGAGCACAGAGCAGCTTTTTTGTTTTTTTTGTTTTTTAAGGGAGGGAGTGTTGCCATACATCCTGCTCTAATTTCCCTCTGGTGCAGGTCAAAGCCTGAAGCATGGCTAAGCTCGACCCAGAATTATGGCTTTGAGCGGAAATTCTCACTCTCCACACACTCTAATGTGCAACATGAACCATCGTGCCTTTAAATGTGATCAGCACAGAATCAGATCTCTGCTACTGACTGGCCATCGCCAATCTAGCTTAAAATCATTTTTTACTCTGTACTTTTCCTTCAGTTCATATTATAAACTGAATCTTATAGTGGACTGCATGGTCCTAGCCAGTAGGAAAAACATTTATATTTAACGGACGACTTATAAGTGAGGTACAAGGCAAAGGCAGGGTAAGTGGAAGAAGGTCTTGCCTAAGGATCCCTACTTTAGATCTGACATGCATGTTTTACATACCCACGTCAGATGTAATGTAATGAATGGCACATTAGAGTCAGTTCCATATATTTACATTGAACCAAAAGTAGACGCAAAGTAAGCCCAGCATTTGCTAACTAAAGCTGACATCCACAAAACATAGCAGCCATGTAGGCCCAGAGCTTGACTTAACTAGCTACCAGGGCAGGACTTTGGTTCTCAGTAGTTTCTTATGCCCAAACAGTTTGCTATCTGCTGCATGTCTGTTTCTGCCTTTTAAAACTGTCACATCGTGGTTAAATTGGATTTTATTTTGTTCTTGCCAACTTTTCTACATTGAATCAGGGCAGACCTCAAAAGGTAGGTGGGGATTTCTGCAGTCACCAGACAGTGTTAAAGTTGGTTTTCTGGGCAAGCCACGGCTATTTTTGATTTTTAGGTTGTTTGTTCCTACAAAACATATGTATGGTGAACACAATAATGTATTTTAAAACATACCAAATGCACCAGTTTGGTTCCAGAGTTCTTTGAAGCTTGAATCATGATCACTGAAAATTCTGTAATGGATTACCATGAAATTTGGTGCAGATATTTGTGACTCAGACTCATACAGACTCTGTCCAGTGTCACCATTACACCAGCACGTCATTTTCTATAAAAACACGAAACATGACCAAAAGTTTCATAATTCATTATGAAACTGAGGATTCTACAATCAGTGTTGACGAGCACCTCTGTATTTCGGTGTGCAGTCACTCTCAAATCTGCAGCGTGTTGCATAAACACTGATGGTTCCCTGAAAATGATTTTTTAGTTACTCTGAATTTTTGAACCACAATTTAGCACCTAAAGCAGGGGTGTCCAATCCCGGTCCTCAAGGGCCACTATCCTGCTAGTTTTCTTACCATCTCTTTCCTACACACTGCTGATTACCTGGATCAGGTGTGTTCAGCCAATCAGAAGCTAGAGCTGCAGGGCTGGTTGCAAAACAAGCAGGACAGTGGCCCTTGAGGACCAGGATTGGGCACCCCTGATCTAAAGGATTATAAAATACATTCTCAGAAACCTCTAGTTACAGTAAACAGATTCACCAAAAGTATTGCTGTAACAAAAATGTTCTTAAATCAGCTTTCATCATTACGTTCTGCTTTACCTTTGACTGTTTGTGAACACGTTAACTGTTCATGTTTTGCACCTCCATGTGAGCTGCACAGTTACCAGTTTCCAAGACCTGCTTTGCTGATTTTCACGATGTCATTGATGACACGTGTGACACCTCTTCTCCAGGAGCCTGGTAGACATCTGTCCAGTTGATGATCAACCTGAGGACACGACTCATGTGGAGGAGATGGAGCTAGCTCCGACTCCGCCCACAGAATGTGAACCACTAGAGCAAGTGACTCCTTCATCAATAGATGTGAAGCCAGCATCACAGAGGAGAGACCAGGAGAGTCCAGTTTCCCAACCAGTCACTACACAACCAAATCCACGAGCTCCAGTAGTCCCGACTGCCACCACAAATCAGGTGAAACAGTCTAGAAAAGAGCTCTGCAGATATTCATTACTTCTTTATTCTGTGACCTCCTGTGTTCTGGTTGTTCTCAACTAAATTAACCTCATAACAGAACATTGATGGTTTCTGCTGTTATCAGGCTGAAGCAGCTTCTGTAGGTAGTGAAGAAACTTTTACTTCACATTTGACAAGGACAGTGATGAGACAGGTCTTACAATAATCCTCATGACTTTAATTTATTGTTTCCATCCAGCATTTCTACCATAAGTAGTAACATGACCAACAGGTTGGAAACAAACCTACAGGTTGGACAATAAGTTTTAGAATCAAAAAATGAGGTCAAAAGGTAAAATGATCACCCAAATGTTTGTTGGAGGTTGTTATGGTGGTGTAGCAGTTAGCACCATTGCCTTACAGCAAGAAGGACGCAGGTTCAAATCCTCTCTTTCTGTGTGTTTGCATGTTTCTTCTGGGTACTTCCAGATGCATGTCTTTGGATGGTGGCTTCCTGCCACCATCCAAAGACATGCATTTCAGGGTTAATTGATCACTTTGTCTGTCTCTATGTGTCGGGTCTGTGATAGACTGGGGGACCTGTCCAGGTGTACCCCACCTCTCAGACTCCAGCACTCCCACAACCTTTAACAGGGCAAGCAATCAGGATTTTGGATGGATGTTTGTTGGAAAGACCCACCTCGTGAATAGTCTAGTTTAGTTACTCTGGTTCGTTTCCAGCCTTTCGACCATTTGTTCACAAACAATACGACATTAACTTGAGTCTGGTCTTATTATTGCTGAGATTTGGGATGGACAGAAACAAGAAGACAGTTGAGTTGAATTCAATAACATCTCCGCTGACTAATTTCTGTTCAAATTTTAGATGGCATTACAAAAAGCTTCACAAACTGAAATTAATTTCTCAAAATAACCCCAACTGAAAGTCCAGTTATCTTTGCCAGAACTTGAACTGCACCACTCTGTCTTCATGAGAGGATCTGTTCCCATGTGTATATAAAAGTTCATTTGTACTGCTATTTACTTAATTAAAAGTATCATTACCACAATATAGAAATACTGTTACAGGCAAAGGTTAAAGTACAAGCATCTTAGTTCCAAAAATAAAAGTACTCTTTATGCAGAATGTCTAATCTTCCTCAGTGAATAAGATATTATTGGATTATATTACTGGGGTATTAGATGATTTTAATAATTTTGTACTTTTGATGATTATTTTAATTTTAATCCAATAATAAGATCTGACTTATTTCATGTACTGTTGGATAGTTTGTGAATTTCACATCAGGATCATTAAAGTCTGGTGATTTTACTGTGTTTTGTTTTATTAATGAAATTCTGGAAAGTAACTAGTAACAACAGTTATTAAATAAATAGAGTAAAAGTACGATATTTCAACAGTAGTGAAGTGGAAGTATGAAGTATCATAACATGAAAATCATGTTCATCGTGCTTTGTGTCTTTAAGCCTCTGTTTTTCTCCCCTCAGACTGTAGCAGCAGGAGCAGGAGCAGCTGCACAAGAAGACAGTGGAGGTGAGAACTGATCTTTCTTTTTCACAGTAACACCTGAAGGAGCAACATCGAAAAGTGTGACAAATGTTTAAACTTAAATTAAATCGGACTTGATAGTACAGTCTGTACAGTTCTGTCCCACCAGGATCTTGTGAAGTTCTCACTTCTGACTGTTTCCTCGTCCAGTTCCTGGCATTTGCTCTCCGATAAAGAACTTCCTGCTTCGATTCCCTCATGCTGCTGAGTGTCTGGACAGCTGCAGGAAGCTGATGCATGACCATTACCTCACCCCTCCCAAACTGTCCATGCTGTCCCCGCCGCCGGAGCTCGCCCAGCTGGCCCGGGAGCTGTCACAGCTTCCAAAGCAGGCGCGACAGTGCTGCATGAGCATCGTCCACCGCTTCAGACGCCTAAACTCCAAATCGCAGAAACCTCAGCAGCCTTAAGCCCCGTTCTCCTCCTGCAGACCAGTAGAGAAACCTTTTAGATACCTCATTTACTGTAGATTGAAACCCTTGAAGTGCCAAACAGACCTCTCTGTCCTGAAGTGTCCCCTAACAGCCCACCTCCTCCTCCACATCGCTCCCATCATGCTCTGCAGCTCTGCACCATGACCTAACAGCTCTTCAGGTGATCTTAACAGAAGTGGACGTTCGTGCTGTGCACAATTTTAGGTTCAAGGAAAATTAGATGGTTGACAACCTTGTTTTGGTATTTTATGGCCGTATATTTGAGAAGACCTGCATGTTACTTTCTCAGGGAGCTGTGGCACTGATTTGGGTGAAGCTCCGGTGCTGAAGGTGGAGGATGTGGATCAGGATGTGGGGCAGGAAAAAGGCCTGAACATCCCCCGAATTATCACAACCCCAGAACCTGAGTGTGCGCTGTATCCCGACATGCCCCTGTCAAAGCTCGGGTAACACATCTACACGTTCTGCATCTCTGTTTCCATGTTTCTGTCTTCATGTTTTCACGTTGGTCTTCATGTGTTCCTCTCAGTCCTGCAGGTGATCTGTCTGCTGATGAGGATGATGATGAGCTGATGAGAACCGGTCTGAAGACCTGGTCCAGTCAGGGGGACCTGCTGACTGCAGATGAAGAGTGAGAGGAATCAGACACACACACTTTGTCTGTCCACGTTCGTCCTCCATGTTAACTGTCCTGTTGTTGTCGGCCTGCAGGATGCGTCCTCTGTCAGCGGCCAGCGTTGGCAGCGTTGTGGTCCAGGATCGTCTCAATGAGCTTGTCCGGCTGTTTAAAGGCCGAACAGAGCGCCAGAAAGACCGGCTGGTGGATCCAGATGAGTCTGAGGAGGAGAGTCCCACAGCCTGTGAGTCCTGATATCTGTAACATCTCCTTTGAGACATTTATCCTCTTTTTATTTTCTTCTGTTGTGGTCATGCGTTTGTGTTACAAAACTAAAATATTTAAATCATTCTTCATCAGTTCAGCATATTTCGCACCACAAATGACCTTTGTCCATGTCATTATTCCAGGACCAAGTTCCAGAAAGCAGGTTTATCAAACTTTGGAGTGAACTCAGAATTCTGACTCAATTAATTAAGAGTTTTAAGCTTCAGATCAGTTCATCAGAGTTAATTCTATCATCTCTGAGCATTTTCAATGGTGAATTTAACAAAGTACATTAATTTTTAGTAATTAAGTACTAAACAGTAACTGGACTCTGGAGATATACAACTCCAAGGAGGAGGATACCTGCAGAGGAGAACAGAGAGAGGGAGACAGAGAGGAGGAAACACATCTACAGGAGAGAGAAGACACAAAGTTAATGACATCAAATGGTGGAATTAGAATGGATACTGGAGTGTTTCAGTTTCACAGTTTCTACTTCTACTTCACCACTGTTCAGAGGAATAATTCTCTGTTTTTCACTCCATTAGTTCCTCTGATGTCAGGAACTGAGCTATTTCAATTATCATGACTTAGGCGTGATCAATGACCGTTTTCCTTCAGAGTAAAAGAAGCCGGTTCCTTATTCTGTTCCACTCACGCACTAAAACCTGCACGTCTTCTAGGAAACATCGTTTTGTTAGCGGCTGTTTGAGTGAATTAAAAAGTTGAATTAGTCAGATACCTGTGTAACATCTGTCTGATCTCTGCAGCCCCGAGCAAAGCTCCACCTGCCCCTCCACCTCCACCTCCACCAGAGAAGAAGGATGAAGTAGCAGCAGAGAAAGAAGAAGATGAAGATGAAGATGAGGAAGAAGAAGAAAAAGAGCTGGAGCTTAATTTTAAAATTCTTGGACATCCTGTTAAAATTCCCAAACCACCCAAACTTCCACCGATGCCCGACTGGCTCCGAGCCATTGTGGAGTACCGTTTCCCCTCCAGCATCGACCCCTTCACCGGTGAGCAGAGAGATGGTGTCAGAAAAGAGCTGAACCACACAGCGTTACTGCTTGTTTCACTGATTATCAGTCGGTGGGACCATGGACGCGTGTCCTACATAGAAGCCACAGCTTGGAAAAGACTGTTTGTGGTAGTTTTGTGTTTGTAGTGCATCTGTTTTTACATTTAAGTCATTTTAATTATTAGTTCTGATTCTAGGTTTTCCAAACTGAGGATTTAACGTATTTAAAACGTGGGAGGAGAAATAAAACTGGAGATGAGTTCAGACATGACAGATTAAATGAACATATGCATAAATGTACAAATAATGTACAGATACAAGCATGTACTGTGTAGATACACATGTACAATGTAGACTGATTATTAAAGTTACAGCAGTGGGTCCAAACTGAGTTAGGGTAGTAATCACTGTAGTATTCAGTTTACTGGGACAGGTGACCCGTGGAGAAACATGTGGTCAGATCTGTTCAGCAGACATTTGGACCTTCTGTCTCCACAGATCTGATCTATGTGATCTGGTTGTTCTTCGTGGTGGCAGCGTGGAACTGGAACGTGTGGCTGATTCCAGTCCGCTGGGCGTTCCCCTACCAAACCCCCGAAAACATCCACCTGTGGCTGCTGGTCGACTACACCTGTGACCTCATCTACATCACCGACATCCTCGTTTTCCAGCCCAGACTGCAGTTTGTTCGCGGAGGAGACATCGTGGTAAGTGAGAGCATCAGGAAGAAGATCTGTGAGTGTTTATGTGTCATTCAGCGTCTTTACCCTGGAACGTTTTCATTTCAGTGTGATAAAAAGGCCATGAGAGAAAACTATATGACAACTGAAAGGTTTAAGGTAAGAATGAAGCTGTGGATCCTAACTTGGGTTCATGACGCAGCTCCAACATTTACTTTTTATTAGTACTAAATAAAGTTTGTGAAGGAACTAAACATTTTTAACTTAACAAAAATAACTTGAACTTGCTGACTCACCCCTTGTCATGAATGATTTTATTTTGCTCAGACACAAACAGTTTTAGCAGAAGCCTGGTTTTATTTTGTTTGTTTGACAGATCGATGTCATCAGTCTGTTTCCTCTTGAGATATTTTACTATTTCACTGGAGTCAATTCTCTGCTGAGATTCCCTCGACTGCTTAAGGTCAGTGTTGGTTTTCATCTTGTAAAGATCTTCACGCTGCTCCTGCACAGAGATGTTTGTAAAGATAAATCATGTTTTTTCTCGTAGTACATGGTTTTCTTTGAATTCAACGACAGAATGGAAGCTGTGATGAAGAAAGCCTACATCTACAGGTGAGAAAACGTTACTGGAAACAGCGATTTACAATTTGCATACACATCTGCTGCTAATACTAGTAAGTTAAGGAGGCACATACAACCTTAAAGGTATAATGGACCCAGAATTGATCCTTGAGGGGCTCCAAATGTAATTACAATTGAGGTTAGTGGGTAGGGTAGATCGAGCGTTGGGACAGGCTACAGCTGTCAAATATGTTTTCTACTTGAATGTTCCCAGTGACTTTTGGATGTTCTTATGAGGTTTTATTTTACTCTGTTTTTTTTTTATTTAGGAACATATTTAACTATTATCATGTGTCTGTTTTTATAGAGTATTTTATCATTAATTTATTGTCTTTTATTTGCAAGGCACATTTTCAGTTAGTTTTTTTGTTAAAATAAAAATTCTGATTTGAATAGAAGTGTTTTAGTGTAAGTGTCAGTGTGTTTCCATTAATTAAATCTTTACATTGTGCTGCTGTGTCAGAGTGATTCGAACCTCCACCTACCTGCTTTACTCTCTGCACATCAACGCCTGTCTCTTCTACTGGGGCTCCGACTACGAAGGACTGGGATCCACCAAATGGGTTTATGATGGCAGAGGCAACGCGTAAGAAAGACACTGTAAAAAAGAAGATTTTTTAATTTTAAGGATGAAAGCCTCAATTCAGTTTCTTAAGTTGAGGAAGTTTTACTGATCAGGAGCTGCAGCTTGTGATTCCACAGATGCTGCAGGTCACTCAGGAAACTTTGTTTTAAAGTTCACTGTACTTCATGTTTTTCAATCTTTCACCTTTAGGTTTTATCCAAAAAATCTTTTCAAATGCTTCTTATTTTGTTTCAATCTTGTTTTTGTCAAATAACAATTTGCACTGATGAAATGGGAACTGGTTTTAGTTCAGAATAATAAACAGTGAGTCGTCTTCATTAAAGGGTTTTCAAATATTACATTTGTAGTACATGTTTTATATGTTTCTGAGATCAAGCTGAAAGAGATGGTGATGGATGGGTACAGTGAAAAGTACTGATGTTCAAGGTCATGAGAAAAATCTCCCTCCTTGTTAAAAACTCCTATAAAACACTTTTCATAATCTTGAAATGTCATTGGGTTTAAATCTCAGTTTGTGGTTTGTGTTTTTCCCACAGCTACATCCGTTGTTATTACTTCGCTGTGAAGACACTGATCACCATCGGGGGTCTGCCAGATCCCACCACCGTCTTTGAGATCTGCTTCCAGCTCATCAACTACTTTGTTGGCGTTTTTGCTTTTTCTATCATGATCGGTCAGGTCAGTCAACACCGAACCTTCACCAATAATCATACAATTAAGTCTTCCCAAGGTTCCCAAGTGCTTTATTCTAAAACACAGTCCTTTGTAGTAAAACAGAGAATAAAAAAGTCCAATCTGGCAACAGAACAACATGAGGAACTGGATCTTTGGTTGTAACTAACGGGACTCTGTTACCTCTGGTTTCTGATTTCTTTGTCTCAGATGAGAGACGTAGTTGGAGCGGCCACGGCTGGTGAGAACTACTACAGAGCCTGTATGGACAGCACCATCAAGTACATGAACTCCTACAACATCCCCCGAGAAGTCCAGAACCGCATCAAGACCTGGTACGACTACACCTGGAAGAGCCAGGGCATGCTGGGTAAGAACCAGGAGTCTCTACTCAAAGTATTCCGCACTGCAGACGCAGGGTACACAGAAAATTACTGCAAACGAGTGTAGTGTTCACTTTAGGTTCACTCAGGTTGATTATGATGTTTCCTCTGCAGATGAACAGGAGCTGCTGGTGCAGCTACCTGCTAAGATGAGACTGGACATTGCTGTGGACGTCAACTACGCCATCGTCAGTAAAGTCGCCCTGTTTCAGGTCAGCGACACACTTCTTTTCCTTTAGATCAAAAAGATTTGAGTAGATTTGTAATTGAGTGAAATAAGACAGACAGCTGAATTCCGAATGTCGTTCTCTGTCTCTCAGGGTTGTGACAGACAGATGGTGTTCGACATGTTGACCAGGCTCAAGTCTGTCGTCTACCTGCCCGGAGACTTTGTGTGTAAAAAGGTGAGTCCACACCTGTGTGAGCTGCTTCACCTGCCTCGGAGCTGCAGCAGCTGCCGTGTTTGTGTGCTGACCCCGTGTCTCTGTGGGATGCAGGGGGAGATTGGCAGAGAGATGTACATCATCAAACAGGGGGAGGTCCAGGTGGTGGGCGGTCCCGACCTGCAGACAGTGTTCGTCACCATCAGAGCCGGCTCTGTGTTCGGAGAGATCAGGTAAGAGCCTCCCGTCATCCTATTAACTGATTTACTGCGTGTATGTGGGACACAAAAGGAATCAGTTCGATCTGTGTGCAGGTCGCTGCTTTGGTCCAGACGGAAATACTCAACTAGCACACAGGTGTCAGTTTATTAGGAACGCCAGGCTGCAGTGATCTCTCCTTTGGAAATATCATGGTCACAGAAGGGGGTGCAGTATTTGGCATAATTTGAGGTACTCAGGTATCACTTGAGTAGTTTAAATATCACTTTATACTTTCACGGACCAGCTGTCACTCCGACAAGTGAGCATTCTGTCAGTTATTATATTCGTTTCTATGGTCCGTTCTTTACAGTGTTTAATGAAGTTATTGCTATGGGATAAAAACCTTTCTTAAGTCTGTCAGTCCTAGTTTTGATTGACCTGAACCTTCTCCCTGATGGCAGCAGTTCAAAGAGAGAGTGTCCAGGTGAACACTAGTGGTGTAGTGTCCCTGAAAATGTTCTGGGCTTTTTTGAGGCAGCGGGAACTGTGAAGTTCTTCTAGAGGGATCTCTAGAAGTGATTCTCTGTGCAGTTTGATGATCCTCTGGAGAGCTTTCCTCTGAGCCACTGTGCATCTGCTGAACCACACAGAAACACAGTATGTGAGGATGCTTTCAATGGAGCATTGATAAAAGGACACCAGCAGTCTCTGTGAGATGTTGTTCTTCCTAAGTACCCTTAGGAAGTGTAGTCTCTGCTGGTGTGCACTCCCCAGGTTAGATCCTTCTCTATATGGACCCCCAGGAAGCGGAAGTCTGACACCCTCTTCACACAGTCCCCACTGATGTACAGTGGAGGGACCTCAGTTTTCATCCCCCTGAGGTCAAAAAACAGTTTAATATTTGGAACCATTTTCTGAAATGTCTGGACCAAAGATTATTTCATAAAAACCTAAAACACATGTGCACACACACTACTGCCCTGATATCCACAATGGTTTTATTAATGGTTAATTAATCATTTTCAAATAATTTATACATCATAAACCAAACAAACAGGCTGTTTATTCTCTTCTGTACCAGACTCCATTTATAAATCTCATAATTAAGATTTACAGAAAGGTTCAGCCTGACTTTAAAGCACTGTTCTCTCGCTGTTTCCTCTAAAGTCTGACACATCTGTCTCCTCTCTGATTGGCTCAGTTTACTGGCGGGAGGCGGAGGGAACCGACGTACCGCCAACGTCAAGGCACACGGATTTGCCAACCTCTTCATCCTGGATAAGAAGGACCTGGCTGAGATCCTGGTGCACTACCCCGAGTCCCAGAAACTGCTCCGCAAGAAGGCCAAGTAAGACAGAGAGCGTCACCCACACAGCTGGAGCGTTTCCCAATTCTAAGATCAGAGCTGCAGCGTTTACTGGAACCATTTTTTATTTTCCAATTGGTTAGCAGACATTTCTTACAGTGTCGATAGGAGTTACCAAGTACGTGTCTCCACACACATTGGAAATAATGCCTCCAGCTGTCCACCTGATCTCTGTTGTGTCCTGAAGAGGATTAGACTCAGCTTTAATCTGCTCTCTGAGTTTGTTCTACTTGTTGGTGCAGACACTTGGTCAGATCAGTGCAGAGATCACAGCGGGTGAATGTGCTGCAGGTGCTCTGTAGTTTTACAGTATTCGTAGGTCAGCTCGTCGTGTTTGTTCGTGTAGAAAACACTTTGTTGTGTTTGTGCAGGAAGATGCTGACGAAGGACAAGAAGCCAGAGGAGAAGGAGGCAAGTAAAGAGACGATGACGATCATCCCACCCAGACCTGAGACCCCCAAACTGTTTAAAGCGGCGCTGAAGGTGACAGAAGAGGCAGGAATAGAGGGAACGTTCGCCAAACTGAAGAAGACCTACAAACCATCTGAGAGCACAGCAGAGGTACGACACACACCCTAACCCAGCTCTAGTTTCATAGTTTTAATATGTTCATTTTTCTCTCTCTGATAAAGTATCAGTGCTGAGGCAGAAACGGTTTATTGTTCAATTTTACCTCGATTTTACCTCCTTATGACAAAAAACGTTAATTACGTGATGCTTTTTAAGTAAAACCCATTAATCACCTGTCAGCAAAGTGTTGGTGATAAAAACTGGAGTTTTTCAACATCTTTAAATATTGTGAATCTACCAGTCCAAACTGATCCTGATCAGCTCCACCACTAAGAATCAAACTGTAGAAGTACATTCAGTCCAGTGAAATATCAGCTGTTTTCTGCTGAATCCTGAAGGTCCTAGTTCAGACATACAACGATTATTAGTTTGATGTCCAGAGACTTTTGAACCAGCAGGTTCCTCACAGAGTTCATGTTCATTAGTGAAGCTGAAACCATGTTTGTCGTGTGAAGCAGTGAATGTAGAAACAGAAGCTGCTGCTGGATTTTTCCTGCTGTCGGAGTCTCTCTGATGTTCTCTGTAAAGCTGAACACATTAGAGTTCAGTAAAGACGGGATCAGGTTCTGATTGGATTTATTTCAGCTGATACAGATTTGGATCTACTAAAAAACGATGAAGCTGTGCTGCATTCACTTGTAATTAAATTATTGTAATTATCAGTTTCCCTCTTGTAACCAACATCGATGTCCAAACTGGGTCATGACGGTGGAAGCTGAATTTCATATTCTCCACGTTCAGAAAGGAAACTGTCCAAACTTAAATTACACTCGTCTCCATGTGCAGATGTAGCTTTTACCGTCAGAAGTCTTTGTCTTGTGACGTCTGTTTCGTTTCATTCCCATCAGACACCACGTTTTTATCTCTCCTCCTCTTTTCTTCATCCCAGACTCCCTCCTCCATCTCTCCGATCCCCCCTCCCTCTCCCATGCACCGTCGCTCTCCGGTTCCTCTCGCTCCAGTTCAGGACGACGATGACGCGGTGGCGGGGACGGCCGACAGCTCCGTCATCATCAGGATGACGCCACAGCCGGAAGGAGAGGAGCTGCTGACTGTGGAGGTGATGCCCGGTGACGAGGAGGAGAAGGAGGAGCAGGTGGAGGCAGCGGAGGAGTGACCCGACTGCAAACTCTTCCTCCATCTGCCTTGTCTTCTTCTTCTACAGTATATGAGACCCTGTGTTTCCCAGAATGCCTTTCTTCAACCTCCAGAGAGGAGTCGTAGGTTTCAGGTGGAGACAGAGACAACAACAAACATTCCGGTGTCTGTCCTGCTCCTGTGGTCGTCCAAACTGTCTCAGTGTCTTCTTCTCTGACTGAAAACACCAGGGGTTCTATTCCCACCTTGTCAGCAGGTCACAGTCGAGCACACGTAGAATAAAGTGTCAGTGGAAGGCGGATTTCCTCCTCGTCATGATTCTCTGAGCGTTAATAAAAGTATAAAGGAACAAACCTGCTCTGAGGTGTCGACTGTCAGCAGCTGTGAACACAGGAACGTACCTTTCTAACTGCTGTTGCTCTTTTTTCTTTCTTTTCTTTTTTCTCATTCTGTTTTACATTCTTAGTTCAAAGTGATGATGATTTTCTTTATAACATAGAACAGCCACAACATTAAAACCAGTCCAGTTCACACACACGTAGACACAGAGCAGCTCTCAGTATCTCATCAGTCTGCAGCTCTTTGCTGTGTTGTTGTCCCAACATATCCACAGAACTACAGACTCACCAGAGCTGGTTTCTGTGTGTACATGTGAGCAGCGTCAGCTGGTGGACGTCAGAAAAGGTTCAATATGATGTTTGTCAGAAACCCAGAGGAGATCTGAAAACTGCTGCCTCATCAAAATAACAAATGTTAGAGTGAAGCTGATGTCACAGCGGCGTCATGTTCATATGTTCTTTGTTTTGCTGATGTTAAATCAGAATGTTTCATGTTAGTGGTCAGAAATCGTGTGTGCTGCGTCCAGCTGTTATCGCTCTGATTGCTTCCTGTTTCCACTGTGACCCGCTCGATCACTGTCTGACTCAAACTGGGCTCTAATGACTTTTACTGATTTACTCTCCACCAGTTTCAGGTCACTCAGGATCGTGTGTGTAGAGCGAGGACCAGTTTCCATCCTGGTCAGGGTTTGTTTCACACAGAGCTGCAAACGCAGACTAGCTGAAGTTCATGTGTGAAGATCTGTTTTTTCAGTTTGTCACTTAAATAAATAAAACTTTAGACGGACACAGAAGTGTCAGGATTAAACATGAAATAACATCTAATATTCACACAGAATGGTATGTTAATTTTGGAAATTTCCACCGAAAGGAAGGTTGGAAATATTTATACCCACGATTTACCATAAGTGTCATTGTTGCTTGTTCACTGGGGCCGGAGGGCGCTGCTGAGCTGCCGGAGTTCAGGAACGGTAGATCTGTGTGTGTGACAGGAAAAGCTTCAGGAAGCAGACGAAGTTCTCATTGTGCTGGTCTGAGCTGGAGAAAACAAGAAAAGGCGGGAGAACAGTAACAATGCATAGCTGGAAGGAGCTCAGGAAGCTTCATCCTCATCATTACAGAGTAGACGAAATAAGTGAAGACTAAAATCAGTCGGAGCTTCTAGAGCTGCTGCTGCACCGAGAGGATGAAAGTTCAGTGTAACATGTAAAACACGACTCTGACAGATTGGAAATAAAATCACTTGTGACTCTGCTGCTGTGTGTGTTTTACTTTCAGACACAGACAAGAAGGAAAAGGATAAAGAACTGGAGGAACCACACGTTCATTCATAGTGACAGGGTCTTAGTGATGATCCATGTTTGGTTCTGTGGGTTAAAGGTTCAGTAGAAATCCTGATGTGGATCCTACAGACCACCTTACTGAGATCCATGATCCATCCGTGATCCACTGAGTCACAGAGAACCTGATCCTGGTTATTTATAGATTCATTTAATAAATCAAATCAAATGAAAAATGATCAGAACTTTACTCGTTTCATTGATTTTTACTTTAAATCAGAACTTGTCACATCAAATTAGGTTTTTCTGTCCAGTTTGTTGTTGGAATGAGTTATTTTGAAATGAACTGTGTTACCCGGTGTGAAGCCTTGTTTTGGTTTTTCCATAGATGTTGTCTAAGTTTCTGTTTTCTGAAATAATTTCTCAGAACGTTCCCACAGACAAACACTGAAGTCAGTGAAACACTGTTATTACGTTAATCTCTAAAATACACGTGTTAAAGTGCTTCACTGCTTGAATCGGACCAGTCACCTGAAGAGTAACTCCACCTTCCTCTTTGGTGTTGACTCAGTATTAAATCTTTTATCATCATTCTTTTGTTATGCTTCATTTTTTTGTGGCGCTGTGAAAAGATGGTAGTTTTTGTTCTATTGGCTAAACTCACAGATAAAGACGGCACCAGGTCACTTAAGTCAAAAGTTTCATCTGAGGGAATTTCTCTGACAGGAACATCCTCATGGACATAAACTAATGAGAATATGGACCTGGAGACATTCTGCTGAGGGGGCCGTGTTCTGGTTACTTCAGGGTTCATATTTATTCTAAGGCTCCACTGATAGAAGATCAGCACAGTGTGTGTGTTAGAAATAAGATCCCTGATCTCCACTCTTTAAAGCCCGCCTCCCTCCAGCCCACTCTGTTCTGATTGGCCAGCCCGTGGACGTGTTCCTGTGGACCGAACTGCGTCCAGCTGGAACAGAACCGTCCCTCAGCAGCAGCACAGCTGTTTCACTGCCATCCAGCAAACACACGCTCACCATCATATATAGATATAGAGATATAGATATAGATATTGGAGCATTAACTCCATTTTTATTAGAGGCACCGCCCTCCTGCTGTCTATAAATGTACTTTCTCCTCAGTCCTGCGCGCTCAGCACAGTGAATCCCCACCTGTCCGACGGTCTGTGAAGGCAGCACAGTCAGACCGCAGTCTTGACGTTTCACCGACGGAGGAGCGCGAATCGTAGCGGAGGTTAACGGAGGTTAACGGAGGTTAACGGAGCCTAACGGAGGTTAACGGAACCGAGTGTGACCCGCGGACACCGCCCAGTTTAAACTTTGAATTCTCCTTTTACCTCCTGAACTGTCTGTCCGAGTCAAACTGGGGGAAATTACTGCGAGAAAACGGCGACAAGAGGCGGACGGAGAGGACGGAGAGGAGCCGCTGCTCGGGACCGGAGGTGAGGGAAAGTGGGACTCCTTCAAACTTTGTCCTCCTTCAAACTTTGTCCTCCTTCAAACTTTATCCTCCTTCAAACTTTGTCCTCCTTCAAACTTTGTCCTCCTTCAAACTTTGTCCTCCTTCAAACTTTATCCTCCTTCAAACTTTATCCTCCTTCAAACTTTATCCTCCTTCAAACTTTGTCCTCCTTCAAACTTTATCCTCCTTCAAACTTTATCCTCCTTCAAACTTTATCCTCCTTCAAACTTTGTCCTCCTTCAAACTTTATCCTCCTTCAAACTTTGTCCTCCTTCAAACTTTGTCCTCCTTCAAACTTTATCCTCCTTCAAACTTTATCCTCCTTCAAACTTTATCCTCCTTCAAACTTTGTCCTCCTTCAAACTTTGTCCTCCTTCAAACTTTGTCCTCCTTCAAACTTTATCCTCCTTCAAACTTTGTCCTCCTTCAAACTTTGTCCTCCTTCAAACTTTGTCCTCCTTCAAACTTTGTGGTTTTACTGTGTTGACCCTGTCGAGGACCGAACCGGTCCCGTTGTTGAGCTGTTGTTCGGTAAATTGTCGGACGGTGCAGTTTCTGATTCATGTGACCGTCCAGCAGCTTCCACCGCCCGGAGCTGGGATTGTTTCCTGGGGGGGTGGAGCTGAAACAAAGAGGGGGGGACTCACCTGGTCCATACACACACACACACACACACACACACACACACACACACACACACACACACACAATACACAGAGAGTCAGAGAACACACACACACACACACACACACACACACACACACACACAATACACAGAGAGTCAGAGAACACACACACACATAGAGACACATACACACACACACACACACACACACAATACACACACACACACAATACACACACACACACACACACACACACAGAGACACACACACACACACAATACACAGAGAGACACAGAGAACACACACACATAGAGACACACACAATATACAGTGAACACACACACACACAGAACACACACACACACACACACACACACCACCCACCGGGGCTCAGGGTCAGAACAGGCAGCCCCACCTGTCCGGAGCTGAACCTGTCATCAGGTCATCAGGTCACCAGGTCGTGTTCAGCCGGTGTGAGGTCAGTGGGTTCACTCAGTCGGACCTTTTCCACAGCTCTTACTGACGTCACGTCTTTTAGACGACGTCCTTTGTCTCTCTGGGTTTCGGGTCATCAGGTGCTGGAGGAAGTCGCCCCGTCAGGTGTGCTGCTGATTGACAGCTCTAAAGGGCGGCGCTGTCTTTTCGTTCTTCAGGACGTCTTTGTCGCCAGCGCTGCCACTGGAGTTTTCATTAACATGAACCTGTCACCATCTCTCCTCATGCGCTGATGCACAGCGGCAGGCGGGGGGTTCGAATCCCGGCTGTGGTCTACCTCCAGTAGGGTCCAAGGCCTCCTTACACGTACCTGCCTTTGCCTTGTAGCTTATAATTCTCTTTGAGAAAAGCGTCTGATAAAGGACTAAGTGTAAATGTTGAGACTCGAGCCCGATCGTCACTGATCGACTGAATTTCTTCTTCGTGAACTGAAGCCACGTTAGCAGAGGTTCATGTGGAGATAAGACAGAACAAATGTTTGTGCAGGTAGTTGTTCTGTTTGTGGTGCATCAAACGTGTTGCTGTCGTACACACCACTGTGTCTCGTTCATGTCTGCTTTTCTCTGTGTTTCTGTGAAAAACATGAAGGAACACGTTTTATCGGCCATGTTATCTGAAATTATCTTGATTGTTTTAATTCCCGGCCCCAGGACTAAAATAATCCCATTACTTTGTGTGAGCAGTCCTTTCCCTGAGAGTTGGTGTTTCTTCTTCTGTGTTCTCTCCTCTGCAGCTCTGCACAGCTCAGTATCACCGTGTGTTGAGGTATGTATGTGTGTGAGGACATGTTAAACTAACCAGTGACGTTTCTTCACGGTGTGGAGGGACTTCACGTGTTTCCTTATAGACTTCACCATCACCTGAGTAACTTCCCAGTGGAAGTTCACAAACGTCCGTCTTACTCTGCAGCAGGTTTGTCATTGTTGTTTGAGCTTCGTCCACTCCTTCCACAGGTTTCACAGGGAGCACGTGAGGAAAAGGTTAAAGCTTCTATCACTGATTCTATCAGCAGCTAAAAACTGAAAGTCTGCGTTCTGGTAAACTGTGGTTCCACTGACTACCTGTCCAGATGTACAGTGAATAACAGGGTTAGGGTTAGTTTCTCTTTGGTGACGTCACTTTTTCTAGTTTTATCCATGATATAATTCTTATATTGCTTCTTCATCAGCAGTTAACCAGTCAAACCCACTGAACTTTCCACCAGCTCCTCTAATTCCTCACTAAAAACAGCACATCGAAGAAGTGATTGTCTTGTAGGACTTAGTTTTTCCTGTCCTCATGAGACATCTGGGGCACAGACACACTCTGGTTTCCTGTGTGTGTGTGTGTGTGTGTGTGTGTGTGTGTGTGTGTGTGGGGCTGCAGGGTGGAGTCTGCACACACTGACCGCTCCACACAAGTCTTTCTATAAATAAACCCGGGTTTTGTCTGCAGAGACAGAGCTGCAGCCACATCACAGGAAGCACTCGTCACATTTTACTGACGTCCCTCTTAATCTGAGAGGAAAATACACGGACAGAAGAGATGGTCAACATTTCAGAAGCCTCCTGTTGAAGCACATCAGAACAGACGGCTGCACTTTCAGTCACCTGTTGTTTTGTTCTGCTCTGCGCTCTGAGGCTGTGTTTTCGTTGTGCACAGGTACAGTGGTTTCAGGTGTTGCTCGTGTCTGTAGTGAGTTCAGTGGAGAAGTCGGTCTTTTCATACAGGGCCCGTGTCTGCTGCAGCATTTCATACAGTAGAACTCGTAATTTGAAGGGCTGTCCCTCCCCTACCCACCCCTCCTTCCTTCAGGCTCCTGACATAGTGACGTTTTCCTTAAAATACAGTAAACCTGTATTTTCACTGCTAAACCATCATATCCAGTAAGTCCAGGCGTGGGATTTGTAGTCTGGTCTTTGATTTGAGCTGGCTCTCCAGCAGTCTGAGTCCTCTAAGGCCTGTGATCAGCTGATGTTTCATGTCTTTATTTAGAACAACCATAAAAACCTCAAGCTAAATGGAGTCAGGTGTTAAGACAATTAGTTTGTAATGTGGACTACTACTGCTACTTCGACTGACAAAAAACACTTCATATAAGAAAAATACACTTATGTGATCAAGAATGGTTGATTTACATAAAACAGAAAAGGGTTACAAAGTGATGTCAAAGACTTAAGAAATTCACCAGTCTACAGTACAAATGGAGACACTTTGGGACTGTGGGTACTCTACCAAGAAGTGGACGGCCAGTCAAAATGACCCCAAGAACACAAGAAACACTCATCAATGAGGTAAAGAAACAACCCAGAGAGACAGATAAAGATTTGAAGGCATCATTGGATCTGGCCAACATCTGTGTTCATGAGTCTACAGTAGGTAAAACATTGAACTAGCAGAGTGTCTATGGCAGGACACCATGAAGGAAGCTGCTGCTTATTAAAAAGAACACTGCTGCACATTGACACTCCACAGCAGCATTGGTAAAATGTTTTTTGGACTGATGAAACTATATTGAACTATTTGGAAAGAACACATAGGCACTACATCTGGTGTAAAAAGGTCACTGTATATCATAAAAACATCATCCCAACTGTGAAGTGTGGTGGAGGATCACTGAGTTTTTTTTTACGGTTGTTCTCAAAAAGACATGAAAGATCAGATTATTTTAGACGCATTATATTTGTTAATACTCTTGGATGACTTGGATGAAGATCAGATCACATTTTATGACAGATTAATGCAGAAAAACTTTTTCTTTCCACTCTATCTGCAGGAAAGTAAGTGATACAGTGAGTTCATGTTGTAGATGCAGGAGCAGAAAGAGGTTTGATCTTATCTGTGGAAATTTAATTTGCAGCATCGTGACCAGAGTCAGTTCTTCAGTTTGTAGAGCAGGAATCTGCAGAACAGAGGAGGAAGAGCTTTTCAAAAAGCTTTAGATTGAACAGTGTGAAGAATCTGAGTTTGTCTTAATGGAAGTGGTCGTTTTACAACTGACTAGTTTTTCATCATTGTCGTCTTTGTAAATTTTTAACACAAATGACAACGATTGTTTGGTTTGTTCCTGGTATTTTTCCACTGAGTGGCCGCATCACTGTCATCTGGGCCAAAGAGTGGCACCTGAACGCACCACAGAGACAGCCATCGGTCAGCTACTGTGTCTGTTCTGCATCCATGTGAGTAGAAATTGAATTCCACCCTGTTACTGTGATGAAGATGGAAAAAGAGAAGAGGCTTGTGTGTGTGTGTATGTGTGTCGTCTTCTGCGTCGTTTGCTTGATTTCATCACTTCTTTCTCTTCTTCTGCAGTGATTTGTTCAGGACACTGTGTTTTCCACTGTAGTGCACTGTTATAAAGCATACATGATGATGATGATGATGATGATGATGACGAAGACAGAAAGACGGACGTGTTTCTGTGTTTTGTTTTGTTTTTCTGACTCTAACCTGGTGACATCCGTCCGGTCTACCACCAGACTAGCAGCTCTGTAGGACGACACAGCGGTACTTTGAATGCTAACATGCTAATGTTTAACAGGTTGTGTGTTTTCCATACTACTTTAACCTGTTAGCATGCTAAACCCTGGTAATATGTTATTACAGTTCATCTGAGGGGAATAGGAACGTCTGCTCCGATTGGCTGCTGGAGGGACAGATCTGACTGGGTGGTGTCTCATATGTTAACGAGCTGAAACATTCTTTTCATTTGCCTTTAACACACCAGGAGTTGCCTGTCCTGTTTAAAACATTAAAACACTACTGACCAAATGTGGATTAGTCCGTTGCTGAAACTAGTCCCCGACAAAGTCACTGTTTCCACCTGTTTGATTAAAGACTGCAGCACCTGCTTTAGGCCTTTTTAAGGTGAAACTACGTACGTTGAGGTGTTGGTTTGATTCTGGACGTGTGTCCAGTAAGAGACAGTGGTCTTGGGAGGATGGATGTTGGTTCCGGGTTTGAGTCTGCATGAGATTTGAAAATGGACAGAGTAAAGACTGAATGGGGTCATCCTTTATTTGTGGTTAGACCTTTTTATAACCTGTTGAAGGTTACGTCTCTGCTGCTGTTGGGGGTCGACCTGTTTTCTGAACTCGTCTGTCTTTTCAGACGTGGCTCTGAGCGGCTGTCACGATGCTAAAACACCTGCAGGGTTGGGCGCGGTGTTTTAAATTTAATGCTGATGTTCAATCTGCTTCTCACTGACACTGAAATGAATAAGACACAAAATGAAGGCTACTGATGCAGAAGATGACGGCTAGAGTAGAAATCCAGCCGCAGCCTGCTGGGTGTGTGAAGCAGTGTGAGTCGGTGCGTTTCTGTGTGTCGTGTCATGAGCCACAGTTCAAGTCTGAGTCATGTCTGAAGTCTCCTTCCTAACACGTCTCTACCAGGAACAATAAGGGTTAACGGAGGCTCAATACTGTGTCCCTCTGAGGGAGCAGAACGTCTACATACGTCTCTCAGATCTGGGCGTCACCTGTCAGACAGAACCTCCACGTTCTTCTTCCTCTTTCTGCCGTCAGAGGTTGTTGTCACCTGTGTACACCTGGCATTGCGCTAACTTAAATTAAGTAATTTTAAAGCTCTGCTGGATGAGTTTGAGGTGCTTTATTTCTTTATTTTTCCCACATCTTGTACAGAATAGACTTTTTTCCTGTGAAACCTGCAGGATTTTAAACCTTAACATCTGGTATTGATGCCGCAGATCGTCACACACCTGTAGTTGGTGTGTGGGTTCTGGGAGTGTACTAGGACTGAGTGACTCTCAGCGGTGTCTGTTATGTAACATGAATCAGTTGAAAACCAGATGTCTGCAGACTGCCAGACTGGTCCACATAAGTCCAGAAGGTGGAGCCATTGAGCCAGATCTGCTCTGTTGTCGGTGGAGACAGACCTCTTTTCCTGCTCAGTAAAACTCCAATAAAACCAAAACCGTGACTGGAGCAGCTGTGTTTAGTTCCATTGCTGAAGCTTCAAGAAACCTTCAAAAGTTCAGTGTAATGTGGGATAAACCAGGATTTCTAGACCTAAATACCAAACACTAGTACGTTGGCTGAAGGAAAAGTTGGAGTACTACTTGCAGCACTTTGTGGGGATTCACCTCCCATCAGGAGACAAACCTCTGGTCCTCACAGATTAAACATGTTAAACACAAGTGTCAGTTTCCACATATGTGTCGACTGAGAACAGACGCCATCAGTTTCTTGTCTGAACACATCTGTCAGTCAGTCTGCAGCTGGATCTCATTAGTCTGCAGTTTTCAGTCAGCTTCAGGTGCTAGTTTTAGTTGTTGGAGCTTGGCTAACAGTTTCCACCTGCTTCCAGTGTTTGTGCTAAGCTAGGCTAACAAAGTGTTAAAGACAGAGTTTGTGTAAAGAAGCTGTTGGTTCGGTTTTAGGGTTTGGAGGGAGCTGATGAAGGCAGCTGCCCCCCCTACTCCTCTTTGCTGAGTTGTTTCCTTCTTCGTCAGCTTTTCCCTTCTCTCCTTCTCCTCCATCATTTTTTATTTATTTATTTTTTTTTTAGATGTCACGTCACCGTCTTTCCACTCAGCTGCTTGCTCTGTAATTTCTTCCTGAAATAGCTCTGATGGAGAGCGGAGTTCTGGGTGTGTGCAGTGCATGTTGGGAAACTGTGAACCACTTATTCCAAACAATCTCTCCTCACTCCTCCTTTTACAAAGCTGCGTTTTTCCACATCACGGCTCATGATGATGTGGAAGTGAATTGATGGTTGATCTGCACATACATCTAAAGACCGAGTGCACGGAACGCACTGTCTCTGTGGAACCATCAGACTTTAAACCTGGGGGGAACAGGTTTATCTTTATTTGCAGCCTGGACTCAAATCATTTGTTAAAGCTGCTTAGATGAAGAGAGGGACATGTTTTCACTAATCTGCTTTAATCCAGAGGGTCTGAGCCTCTTATAGTCACTAACACACCTGAAACATCTACACACATCCACAGTAGCCAGGTGACTTCCACATCACCTTCACACCGTTTTTATTGTGATGCTGAGATTAGATCCTCGTCTTCCTCAGAAACAAATCAGAGTCTGATCTAGTATCTGACACAGTTATGTGTGTTGGACGTGAACTGACCACAGCCCAGATTCTGTGTAAGTGTTTGATTGTTTTATGGTTTCCCTGTTGGCAGGTCACCAGGTGTTGTAGCAGGAGACGGGATTGAACCTAATGATGCTGTGTGGTTCCTACACTGTGTTTTGAAACATTTATTTGTGCAGTTCTGAGGTGGAGAAGCTTCATTCAGCTTTAGTTTTGTAGCCTTCAGGTGTTTGAGGTCATTTTCTGCAGCATGCGGGAAAGAGATGAAACTGCAGCTTTGATGTGTAGCTGCAGGCAGAGACTGACGTTGACCCTGTTACATGAACTTCTCCTCTCAAGGATCCTTGACGCCTCCCTGTTTGATATGAGAAGACTCTGAAGTAGTCCGGATTGTTTCCTGTCGAGGATGAAACCAGTGCTTCGTGCTGTGACTCCTCCTCCCTCATTAGGACCCTGAAAGTGTTTGCTGGACCAGAAACTTCTCTTTTGTTTCTTCACAACTGTTTCCAGAAACGGTCGCAGCTCTGTCTACAGCACGTTCAGGTCACCACTATGTACAGTGGTCCTAAACTGCCCGCAGCCAATCGCATCCATTCATCATGGTTCTCTGGCTGTGATTCAAACTGTCAGCTCCCACCAAGTCCATTTCCCAGGACCCACTGGTCTGTCACGTATTCAGGACGAGGTCCTCGATGTTTCCAGGACACTGAGCCACAGCGCTGTAAATTGGTTTTTATTTAAAATGTTTGATTCGCCCCAGTCAGCAGCATGATGATGATTTCAGGGCCTTTCAAAACCAATCCCTCCTACAAAATAAAATAAATTTTATAATCTGACACCATCAGTGTAGAGCCGACTGAGTGTGTTCTGACACCTGCATTGGTAAAATGCAGTGGGAAAAGGTTCGAAAACCTTGGTGGTTGCATCATCGGTGGCCGTTGTCATCTGCAGAGTTTTATCCTCCAGCAACAACAACAACAGATGGTCCCAGGACAGGGAGGGAGAGGGGGGAGACGGGTGAGAGGTGCATACAGAGCAGAAAGCACTCTCTCTTTCTGCCCGTCCGTCACTCTGATCAGTCTGATGGAGGTGAAGGTCCGACCTGCTGCAGCTCTAATCCAACAGCGGAAACGGAGCAGGGAATCTCGAACCATCCTGGAAAGGAACTGAATTAACGATTTACTAACGAACTAATGAACCGAACTGTGGGAACAAAGCCGGCGGAAACTGAAGATCTGGATTTTAACTTTTCCTGTCGGTCGGATAACAAACCTGAAAGTCTGCACGATGTTTTCTTGCTTCTTGAATCCGATTTGTCCTGATTTTAAATAACTTTTTTTTTCTCACCATATTTTATGCAGAGACGTCGGCGGTCACATCACTAAACAAACTCATCATATCGCAACAATCAGAAACTGAAAATTCACATGCAACCTAAATTTAGCAACTTTTATGTTTTCACTTAAAGTCATTTTATCTGTTAATGTGGCACAGTTTTAGCAGCAATAACGTTAAGTTATCTTTATATTGTCATTTAAATTATGTCTAACAAATGTCCAATTTCTCAAAGACTCAAACTCAGTTTTTCCTCCCAGACCTGTGCGATGTGTATTTTTTTAGGAAAACCAAAATCTACATCTAGTTTTCCAGGTTCTTTCTGGTGACGTTAGTGAATTTATGTCGACTTGCTCAGTAGTTTAATCAGTGTTGCCGGTTAGTGATGCTGCAGCAGTGACTGCAGAGGGTTAAACTGACATGAGGTTGTTTACACACATCCGTGTTTTAAGTTACAATAAGAAACTGAAGCTGCCTCCTGCAGGCTCGGGTTACCTGTCGATTAATTGCAGCAGCTGCAGAGAGGACGGGACAAGGTTCAGAGGGTTTTATCAGTTCTGTGGAAACGGTGGCTGTTGAGGGGCGGGATTCAGGACACAGGTGAGACATAAAAGGACGGTGTCGTGAGAGGATTACACACACACAACTCACCAGCAGGATTAAAACAAAGCTTCATTCAGCTCAGAGAGTTTGAGGTTTTGGAAGAGACCCCTGAGAGTCCTGACCTGGACCACATCTGTCCCGCTCTGGGTACAATGAAGCTCAGCATTCCCTGAGGCTGGGAGGAGCAGACAGTTTTGTAGGGTGTAAGTGGACCTGTGAGACGGGGTCATGTACGTTCTGTGCACTCTGGCAGTTCTAACGCTCCACAGCCTCTTCAAGAACCGGAACACGAAGGCTGTGGAGCCTGGTGAGACCTTAGAGGCTGTGGGGCATGAAGTCTCTCCAGAAGGTGGAGGTGTCTCTAATCTGTCAGCAGCATCGAGGACTCGAACTTCTGGACATGGTTCAGTGAAGCTTGTGGACCGTAGAGGACTGATGAGCTGCAGACCGAATGGGAAGAGGAGAGGAACCGGCGTCCGTAACATCCCCGATAATAGGAAACGGGCACAGGTGAGAGGAGGTGGAGCGGAGGTGGGTAGAGGAGGTGGGTAGAGGAGGTGGGTAGAGGAGGTGGAGAGGAGGTGGAGAGGAGATGGGTAGAGGAGGTGGGTAGAGGAGGTGGAGAGGAGGTGGGTAGAGGAGGGTTTCTGTGATTTCAAATCTCTTGTTTTGGTGTCAGTCCAGTAGAAACAAACAACTATTTTAATAGCGATTAATCTGTTTCCTGACTTGTGAGATTGTTGGAACAACATGAAGAAATCTGTTCTCAGTTTTAACTGAGACTTCAGATAATTAAACAACATGATGTATATTTGTTGGACCTGGGTTATAATCTGCGGGTCGACCTGGTTCCTGTCTGTGTGTGTTCTCTCTGGGTACTCCAGCTTCCTCCAACAGTCTAAAGAGATGCAGTTAGGTAAATTACCCATGGGTGTGAATGTGTCTGTGAGTCACCCTGTGATAGACTGGACACCTGTCCAGGTGTACCCCACCTCTCACCCAGTGACAACTGGGACAGGCTGCAGCACTCCAAAACCTTTAAGAGAACCAGTGGTTAAGATTCTGGATAAATGGAATTAAAGGCTTTAAAATGTTTGTTATAGTAGTAAAAACTGATATGTTTGACCATTTCACAGTAAAAGAGAACTTGTTCCCAGTGTTGAACCTTTTTATTAGTTTCTCTTATTCATTTATTGTCCCAATTCTCTGAAGTTACTGTCTCCTCTTCAGACCTGTTCAACGTTTAACCAACTCTCTAACATGTATTATAAAATAAATCACTCTCGATCCTCCACTTGAAGATTGATCCATCGATCTTATTGTAGCACTAATTTCATCAGCAATAAAAAAAAAAAAAAATAATGATAATAATATAGAAAAAATATTTCATGGAAATTGTTTGACAGTTTTATGCTGAATTCACAGGTTTATATTTTTGACATATCGATAATTCCCTCATGGTATTTTTAACTCTTTCAGGCCTCACTTTTCTCGTGAGTACTTTAAAAGTAAGAAGTATTTGAAATACACACATCTTACTGCAACATAGTTTTACTGTGTACTATTGTATTTGTTAGTAGATTAAAAAAATCTGAGACGCAGAACATTTTACAGCTCAACAACAAACTTAATGAGATTTGATAACAGCAGTAAACTTAAACATTAAACCTAATGACATTGTTCAGGGACTGGTGGAAGATAAAAGGAGCTGCTCTGCTTTCACCAACTCCTCCCATCCGTGGACTTTGTTGAGTTCTGCTGGTGTCTTACAGAATTGGTTCACAGATCATTTCCTCTGTTATATTTTTATCTTTAAATAAATGTATGAAGTGATGAGGTAACTTTAGATACTTAGAAATTGAGTTTAGTTTTTTCTTTCTACCTTTAAACAGGTAAACATTGAGAGAGCTGCACCTGATGTGTGAACTCTTCTTCACTCGGCTATTTGAAGCAGCTTCATTTAAACTGAAACAACTCGTTTCATCTCAGTTTTTACTGACTTCACTGTGTTGTAGTAACGCAGTTCGGTGGCTGTTAACTTCAGTTTATTATAGTGTTGTTAGACTTTAAACTGCGTGTGTGAGTCGCTCAAGATGCTCTGGGTCCAGTCTCTGAGTCAGATCAGCTGTTATGTAAGAGATTCAACATCAGAGAACGTTAATCTGATCGCTGAGCTCTGACAGGACATCACAGGCTTTATTCTGCAGTTCAGTGTTTTTGGTCTGAGGTTTCTGAATCTAACGTCAGTAACTCACGAGTCTGTGGGTGCATGAAAATGTGTTTTTTATTATTATTATTTTGGTGTTGAATGATCAGTTATTGAACTTCTAATGATCTAATAGGACAGAATAAAGATTATTAATTCAAACTGTATTTTATTTATGCCAGTTTAAATATTGCTGTTGGTCAGAAAAGAATTTAATCGTATAATTTAATTCAATTCAATTTTATTTGTAAAGTGCTTGTAACAAGTGTCGGGTGGTGTTGACACTGATCCTGCTGCTGCGTGTCGGTCGGTGCGAAGCTGAAGAGAGACGTGTGGTTCTGATCCACATGTAGAGAAGACGTCACCCTCACTTCACGTCGGTGTCTGTGGGGTTCAGCGTCTTGCCCGTGGGCGTAACCCAGTTTCCTCACAGGGATCTGATCTGAACCCTCAAACTGCCCTTTGAGGGACAGACGACGAGACAGAATGTCCTCACTCTGCTCAAACGTCCTTAGAACTCATCCTAGTCACCCCCCCAACCCCAAACTTTATCTGAACCCTGAAACCTCTTAATCCTCAAACAGCTCTTGGATGAAATGTCCTCACTGTGATATGAAGATCCTTTTTTCTTCACTGTAAAGCCTATATCAGCACACACACACACACACACACACACACACACACACACGGCTGCTGAATATTTCAGTGGGGGTGGGGGCGCTCACTCACGCTTCAGCTGAGGCTGAAATATTTATCTGCTGCTGGGGGGGTGAGGGGGGAGGAGGCACTACGGGAGGTGTAATGCTGCTGTGCTGTTGCTAGGGAAACAGAGGGAGGAAGCAGAGTGGGGAGGGGGTGGCGGGTGGTGTTGACACTGATCCTACTGCTGCGTGTCGGTCGGTGCGAAGCTGCAGCAGCGACGAGGGTGGAGGAGGTGGAGGATGCAGAGATGATGAGGACGAGGCCGCAGGGAGGGAGGTAAGAACGGAGCAGACGGATACAAAGATGGAGGGATGGAGGACGGAGAGAGAGGGAGGGAGAGAGGAGACAGACATGTTGAACACAGGCAGAGGAGGAGATAATGAGGTGGAGGCCCGGCTGTAACCTGATGCAGAGGCTTCTGTTTCCTCCGTGATCGGAGGACGGCTGCACGGCGCCGCGTTTTCATCTGGCTTTTATTCCTGGTGATAATCCTCCTCCTCCTGTTTGGTAACATTCTCACTCATCAGCTTGTTCACGGTGATGGAGAGACGCGTCCTTCCCCAACGGAGAACAGGTTTCTTTATCACCTTCAGGTTTTTTGAGGTCAGGACCAGACACTGCATGTTGATTTTACACTAGTCCACCTGGTCTCAGACCTCAAACCAAGCTGAAACCAGAATCTGTAGATATTCTGATGTTGGGGTTAAAGCAAAAATAAGTGAACCGGTTAAACATCTGCAAATTCAGAGGATTTGCTGCTTTAAGCCAAGTGTATTGGACCAAAGACATCAACTGCAGCAGTTTTTCAACCTGCACATCTTCGTCAGACAGCGTCTCTCACCTCGTCTCTCACCTCGTCTCTCACCTCGTCTCTCACCTCGTCTCTCACCTCGTCTCTCACCTCGTCTCTCTCAGCAGGTGGAGGTGGAGCCACAGTCGGGTATTTATCGCTGCACCTAGCAGTTTTTCTTTTTCGTGTGACTCTTTCAGTCCATGTGTGTATTTGTGAACAAACTGAAGCTGCAGGACTGATACTGAAAAAAACTGTCCCGGTTCCTCTGGTCCATGTTGAAAGCAACTCCTCGTCTGTCTCGGTTCTTCTCACTGGTTTGTTGCTTCTGATGTTTGCTAAACGGAAAAGATAAAGAGAACTAGTTATTCGTTTTTCATTTAATGAGTAATTTACAGTCAAAGTCTCAAACGTTCCGTGTTTTCTGACCTAAACGAGCAGCATCTTCCTATTTTCAGGTGTAAAAGAATGAATTGGATGATAAATGTGTTACAAGCAGCAGTGGTTGTTCTGTCGTCTTGTCTGATTCTCAGATTCCACACTGGTTTCTTATTCTTTTTTCCACTTTTCCTTCATTTCGTTTTTATTCCTTGACGGTTTGAAACATTTAATTAAGCTCTAATTGTCAATGAGCTTGTTTATTTAAACATTTTATTTTGGTCCTTTCTTTTTCCTCTGTTAAAAAATAGTTAGACTAATATTTTTCATAATTTTCCTTGTGTCCTTGGTCGTTTCACATTTCCAGACAGCAGAACCATGTTAAAATGAACTTGACTGATTTGGTTTAACTTAACATTCTCAAAACCCACTGAGTTTGGCATCGTGAGTTAATTCCAGTGTTTGGGTTCAGTCTGTTGCAGCAGTTCAGGTTTAGACGCTTGACCGATGACGACAGCAACTTTTTCAGAATGATCTTTAATCTGTGTTTATGATGATGGAACCAAGCAAATGTTCACAAATTGCAGCATTTGAAAATGTTTTTCTGAAAATATAGAAGAGTTTCTTCAGGAGATCATGACGTGTTGGTCGTGGTTCAGTCGTAGTAAACGCTCTAAAGTCATGACTGTGAGCAGACGGGGCTTGATGTGAGCACATGGAGCCTGAAAACAGAGAGAGATGGTGTGACCTAGTTCAGTGGAGGAGGAGGAGGATCTTCAAGTCTCATGAGGTAATCTGAGCGGGAGATGGTTGGAAAACATCCTCATCTGTGTCGGGTTGCAACAAATATGAATCACGCTTGTTGAACTGCACATTTTATTTTTGGAGTTTCATGTTAAAATAATGAAATAGATGTTACAAACAGATACAAGCTCACTCTACGATAAAGAGTCATAAACACGTTGTTCTCAGTATCAGACTGCTGCAGACGGTGTGGACTGGAACGTTTGGTTCAGCACACAGGCTCCATTTAATCATCTTGTCCTTCTCGAGTTTTAGATCTTTCTCCAGTAGCTGATTTAACTGTTAAATAAACGGAAACCTAGTCAGTGTCACCAGGTTTCTAATTTGCTCTAATGGTTGTAGATGGTACATCAGTTTCTTTAAGATTCTGCTGTTATATAGGTAAGAAAGTATTCAGAGAGTTCTCAAATGTTCTAGTACACCAGTAAACAAAGCCGAACATTAATGTCACAACACATAAAGGCTGATAAGTGACTGTTGCAGTTATTTCTGGGACAATTGGTGTCAGGCCGACTTGTAGATAGGGCGGTAACTAGAGTGAGGGTAAGTCTTCAGGATATTAATGTAAGTCAGTGAGAGTTAGAACAGTGTGCAGGTTGAACCTGAGCTCTGCAGCTGTCAACAATAATACATTCACTTACTGCGTGTGCATATTACTCCATCCTTTAAGCTCTAATCTGCACTTTCACAACGCACAGTGTGAATCTCCTTACACTGGAGGCTTTACATTTCTCAGGAACGCTGACGAGAGAGTGAAGCACTCGTGCAGTTAAACGCAGTTAAAAACAGTCTGTTTGACAGAATGAACCCAAACACAGACGAGCGTCCAGCAGTGAGCAGCTCCCTGATTTATACCAAACCTAGGGTTTAAAATAAAACCAGCTGGAATGGAGGCTGTATAGATGAGTTACTGAATACACAAATAAAGATAAGATAAGACTTTACTGATCCTCCAAAGGTTAAACTCACTTTTTACATCAATGCAGTCAAAGAAGAAAAAACAAAACCATAAAGCTCGATGTGAGTAACAAGTGAAGGTGAACAGGAACCTGACACGACAGCTGCCCCAGGTAGTGCTGAGACGTTGGAGCGCAGGTGAAGTAGTAGTCAACATGCTATACAGTGAAGCACGGGGGGGAGTGGTGCAGGTGCACTGAGGGGTGGTGGAGGGGTGTAGGGATGTTCAGTGGTGTTCGTGTTCAGCTGGTGATCGTTCAACACACTCGGCCGTGGGGGTTTAAATCATAGACCAGGTGAAGGGCTGTCCAGGACCCTGCCCCCACCTTCCTCCCATATCTGAACATGTTGGATCTTCTGGGTTCAGGTTCTAAACAACCTATAATCAGATGTTTGACATCTGACGTGTTGCAGAACCAGTCCAACTAACTCAGAGCGCCATGTTCAACCATGTTTGTCTTCAGGAACATGAGGCGTCCACGTTTCATGAACCTGTGTCGTCGTCGCTTCATGTTGCTGCTGTTAACGTTCTCAGACTTGGGTCTCCAGCCCCATAACTGCCGCAGTTCCTTCAGTTTAGTTTGGTCGTCGTAGTTTTTTGAGAAAAGTTTGTGAGACTGAACCTAAAAAAGAAGTTTTACCTGTGGAGTGTAAGAGAGTTAGAGGCCATCTGCAGTGAGGATTAACAGATTACCGTCACACTGACATCATCCTGCTTCGTTAGCAGCTGACCTGAGATCGGTTCTCTAATCCTGTTGCCATCCATCAGAGAGACTCTAGTTGGGTTAACTGGCTCCAGGTCAGGGTGCGGGCACAGCAGGGAGTCCCGTCTCCCTGACCGTCTGCAGCAGGTTTCGGTTCAGCAGCAGGTCACTGGTCGTCTTTGAATGGGACCAGTTCAGAGGAGTGAGGATGTGAGTGTGGCAGCATGCTGGGCTGGGTGGGAACTCTGATCAACAAGACCTGGCTGGACCAAGAGCTTTACGTCCCCCCAGCAGAGAGGAAACCTCGCTGTGGACATGGATGGGTGAGAAAACGATCCGTCTAGTCCGGTCGAATTGGGCCTCGTTCCTTTTCCCCCTTGATGAGGTTCTGTTCTGCACACACAGCACAGACCAAAACAACCGCACTGTGGCTGTGGTCTGGATTCAGATGAGCAGATTTTTCTCGAAGTGCCTTGTCTGTTCCGTTTGAGTGTTGACCGGGTGATCACTGCAGCTGGACGCCAGCTGTGCTGAGCGTTTTCTCTCTCATAGATGATTCACCACCACAGCATCTACTTCCTGTGTTTGCTTCTTTCCAGCCTCAGATCCATTTAACCAATAAACACACAAGAACTTTATTGCATGGCTTGTAGTGATGTGTTCAGGTTCACGTGGAACCAGGTTTCAATGAGAGGCTTTTGTCTGATTGGTGGAGACGAACAGCGCAGGAGACAGACGGGGAGACATCAGTCCCAGTTACCAGAGAGTTAATAGGCAGCCCTGGTCCTACCTGATCCAGGTAATCAGCAGTGGGTAGGGCAGGGATAACTGGAAAACAACATGGTAGTCCTCAAGAACCAGGTCTGGACAGGACTAAGGCAGAGGGCTTCCTCAGTCTGGACCTTTAGCTTCTGGATGCCCTGTAAAATGTGTTTTATGCACATAATCTCATAATTTATTTTATATTTCTTTCTGTTCTAAGTAAAGATTAAATTTGAACTATGTTAGTTTTGATTGCAGATAAACAGACTTGTCTTCCAGAGCCGTTAGTCTGCTACAGGTCACAGAATACAGTAGAACGCCAGCGGTAACCGAGGCCGAACACTTTACCGTGTTGGATGCTACAGAAACTTTTAAACTACGGACAAATATCACATGTGGCTCTTCTGTTGACTTTGAAACATGTTCTACATGTTGGTGTTAACAACAGCATCATTTTTTCAGTTTTTTTGTTTTTTGTGTACATCAGTAGTTTTCCTTCTTTGTCTGGAAGAAATATGCACAGAACAGAGACTGTGAAGGGGAAGTTTGACAAATCTGCGTATTTTGTATTTAACTTACAACTACTAGAACCCATTTATAGTTGAATCTGAATACAGCGACTTGAGACACAAAGACTTCCACTTCCTGTGTGTATCATTACCTCCTCTCTCCAGAATAAAGAGGCTACAGAACTTCATTTAGAATCCTCTATTTTTTATGTTTCATTCAGTATAACAATTAAACAGTGACAGCTGTATGTACATCTAGGAATTCAATGCAAAGAGGAGCTGATCAGAGATAATTCATCTTCTTTTAATTTGAACTGAACTGAAACAAATGTAGACTAATAGGTATGTTATAATACGTGCACTGTTTATTATGCTCTGAACATAAGGACAAATGTGTGGTAGAATTAGCTGATTTGCAGATGGAGCTTGGAACTCCCTGGTCTGGACTGTTTTTCAGTTTTATTCAGGGTGACACTGTGTGTGTGTGTGTGTGTGTGTGTCTGTGTGTGTGTGTGTGTGTGTCTGTGTGTGTGTTTGCAGCCGGTCCAGCGGTCCAGCACTCTGCTCAGCCCGGCGGTCATGTACAGCACAAGAAAGACCTGGGACCTCGGCCACGGCAGCTGCCTGCAGGAGCTCTGGAAGAAAGACATTTCATTGGACGGTGAGTCTGACGTCTGCTGCAGAGAAGGAGGAAGCTCACACACCAGCATGGCTGCATTTTTGGCATGACACAGGAGTGTGTGTGTGTGTGTGTGTGTGTGTGTGTGTGTGTGTGTGTGTGTGTGTGTGTGTGTGTGTGTGTGTGTGTGTGTGTGTGTGTGTGTGTGTGGAGGCAGGTGAGGTGAGTCATACCTGTCAGTAATGAATGGAGCTCGACAGTGAGAGGAAGCAGAGGAAACCTGAGTGCAGTCTAACAGAGGACTGGTGAGCTGGAAAGACCACGTTAAATTTATTAATTTGTTCGGTGGGGGGGGGTTCTGTGTGGGTTTTTCTCAGCTGATCATTTTACAGTCTGGTCTCAGGAGACGACGGATCAGGTGAACAACACTGCAGCTATTGTCAGAGAAACTAGGAGAGGGGACGGTACCTGTGTGTTTTCACTTTGACTTTTCTAAGTTTGATAGTGAAGATTGAAGTTTAAGTTTGTTTTAAACTGCAACTGACAGAACGGAGACTTTATCTGGTTCATATTATTATCAAATTCCTTCAGATTTCACAGAGCAGCAACTGAGATTAGTCAGAGACACTGAACAATTTGTTTAATAAGGATGTGATTTGTCTCAAAAATCAAAGTGGTGCTTTCAACCATTCAGTTTTGACCATTGAGGATTATTAAATTATTAATCCTGGACTTGTTCAGTCTGTTTCTTTAGTGTTGGAAAGGTTTTGAACATTAAGCTCAGGTTGTAGCTTGGTGCAGGTGAAACTGCTGCAGTATTGTTTTTAATGCTGAGGGTGTTTTTTTTTATTTAAAAGTATTATTTTAGGAGCATATCACAGTTTGTTCATATGGTACAGTAAAAGTAGACATAATATAGTGAGAGGCCAAATTAATATACAACAATGACGGAGGATTTTTTTCAGTTTATTCAGTGTTAACTCAGCGTTAACTCAGCGTTAACTCAGAGTTCCCTACAAACCTTCAGCCTTTGCTTCGACTCACAGCTGCAGTTAGAGTCCAGTTGCAGCTCATTATGTGTTGATCACTTCTAATAAAAAGGTGCCTTCACCGATTTAACCAGAAACAAAGAGAATTAACTGTAAACGGCTGCTGGTGGGAAACATCCAGTGTTCAAGTGGATCACTGCGTCGCTGAGAAAAGGCGAACACGCAGCATTTTGTCTGTGTGTGTGTTTTCTAACCCGTCAGTGTGTTGGTTCAGGATTTGGTATAAAGCCGGTCTGAATTCACCCTGCCAGGGAGTTAACTCTGTTTAATGCTGTTTGACAAGTTTTTCCCACAGAGACCAGATTGTTCTCAGGTTGATAAGATTTGAGGCCTCGTGGAAAACTTGGGAACACACACACACACACACACACACACACACACACACACACACACACACACACACGGCTGTTATCAGCTGTTATCTGGTCGGACTGGTTTCCATGGTTTTCAGGAGGGACTGCATATTTACTCAGGAGGAGGGAAACAGGAGAAAATGGAGGGAAGACGTCTGATTGAAGTGAATCCAGTACAGTAACCACTGTAATCGCTTGTAAATCTGCTTACGTGTTACGTTACACTCGTGGTCGCCTGCTTCCTCCTAACAGACTAGTTTCTTTGTGTGCACGTGGAGCAGCTCAGTCTTTGTTTCTGGACAGTTAATTAGAGTGAAGATGTCACCTTGTATAAAACAGTAACTGACAGTGATCTGTATCTGAAATAATAATAATAATGAATACTTTATTGATCCCCTTGGGGAAATTCGTTTTGGACAGCTGCCAGACTGAGTCGGCGCTACTACGGGGTTTCGGTGTCTTGTCCAAGGACACCTCAGCAAGTAGCCAGGAGGAACTGGGAATTGAACCACTCACTCTGGGGTTTGTAGGCGACTGCTCTACCACCTGAGCTACTGCCGCCCCAATGTGAAACAACTTCACCTCCACGAGTCGACTCTGTCTGTGGTTTCAGAAAATCCAGCAGAGTGATGCGTCTTCACTCTAGAGGATCCCAACATGTCAGTTTCAGACACATTGTCCCAGTTCTTCTTTCATTCAGATCAGATCCAGACCTGGATCAAACGGTCCTGAAAAACTCAATAAGTCAGATTCAGTAGGAAACAGCTGTGAATCCTGAAACTGTGGCCGGTCGAGGACCCACATGAGCAGCCTCATCACATGTGTCCGTCCTGTGTGTCCGCAGCGAGCTCAGTGGACTTTTTGATGAGTGATGAAGACGACAGCTCCTTCCTCTCTCTGCCCTCCGCAGCCTTTTCACAGCGCCCGTCTCTGACCGCAGAACTGAACGAAACAAACACACCCAGCCAGAAGCTGCTCATTGAGGTAAGTGGAGGGTAACCTGCTCACACTGAGCTACTTCTGTGATTGTGTTCATGGCATTTGGTGCCCTGACTCCTTCAAAGGTCTGTTTGAGGGAGAAGACTCAGGTTTATCCATCACTAACTCAGGTTAGTGATGGAGCTGACTTCAGCACAAACTCTGTCAACGCTCCGACTGTTTTCACCTCAGGGAAACACATCAGTCTGATCCCTCTGGTCGTAGCCCGTCACATTTTTCTGTGTTTGCTGAATGTGGTAATTTCAGTCTAGTTATTCAGGTCTTTGTGTTGTTGTCAGTCGCGACCAGTTTGTCACCACAGGTAGCAAACATTAAGACCATCAACAATTATAATACAAACACAATATTAGTTTTAGTACACAGCATATTCAGTAGATCTGTCTGCCTCTGTTTTGGGATCTGCACTGATTCCGTTCTGTTCTTCGAGCAGCAAAGAAAAGGCGATGAGACTTTTTCAGTAAAGTTCCTCACAGCTTTATTTAGACGTCACAGTGACGGGAAGACAGTCGGGTACGTGGACTGTACAACACCACAGTGCATTAAAATGAAGTAATCCGGGTGACTGCCAGATTTCATTGCGATTACTCTTCTGTCATTGTCTTCTGGACGTTTTGATGTTCCTGAGCTCAGAAGCTCGTTCTTTCTTTTAAAGATGATTTTTCTATATTCGGCCCGTTCACTTCTTTTATCACTTTATTTCTCTGATTACCCCTCCTCTCTTTTTACCTGTCCGTACTAAAGTCTTGCTTCTTTTACTATTGAACTTTTGTTTCCATGTTGCCACACTGTCAGAAGGTCACCTGGTCCTGCTGGTGGACTCCTGCCAATGTAAAGACTTTTTATTTTTACCTTCTCGTAGTTTCTGCTGCAGCTACACAGCTCTGTGGCTCTTTGTTCTCTGTATGTTTCCTTTTGCTTTCTAGTTTCGCAGAGTTCGGAGTTGTAGATGTGTTTAGCTTTAGAGTTAGAAACCGCTCCACCCGACTGAGCGGCTGCTGCTCTCGCTCATTCTTGTTTTTCTGTGACCGCGTGTGCTTCAGACTCTACAGGACAAAGTCTGCGAGTTTCAGGCTCGTCTTCGCTCTGAGGAAGTCACTCGTCACCTGCTGCTCCAGCAGCTGCAGCAGCAGCACAGCGTCCAGAGGGAGACACGTGGAGGAGGTGTAGGCGTGGTGACGCTGCAGGAGGAGCAGACGTCATCACGGCCCAACGGTGAGAGGGTGGAGGTCACAGCTGTGGTAGGGGGGGAATCCAGCTGTGGGTCCACATTTTAAAGTGCAGCTGATCATCGGTCTGTAGCTTTGGGTCCAATTCTTCAAACGTTCTACAGTTAACATCAGATCGTGATGCTGAGTCTATATGTTGTGCAGAGTTTTTAAATTTTGTTCTTAATAAAGGTGTGGGTGCATCAGGACCAAGACGAACCAGTTTTTAGAAGACAATGACTCAAACTCTGAGAGTTAGAAAGAAATTCTGACATTAAAAAACAAAAACACAAACGGAACGTTTCTTCTACTACGTTCTACTTTTAGCATCAGATTAGAAAGTAGGTGTTTGTTCCTGGGAGCAGATGATGAACTGATCTCAGATCAGTTACATTTAGATCCAGTATTTCTGACAGGAAAGTAAATACAAACACAAATTGCTTGTTTAAGTTAATACAAGTCCCGTCGATAAAGAGCAGCAGTTCTGGGCCAACATTGACCTGGATCACTGAGAATCCTCATCTGTCAAGTGTGTTCATGTTGGGGCGAGTGCAGTGGATGGGTCTAATTACTAGTCATTAGTGTTTGATATTTTATCACCCAGCTCTTTTATTGTATTTATTTCCGTGTACGTGTAGGTGTGAGAGTGTTGCAGCCGGCAGGTGAACAGTCCTCAGATCGTCTCAGCTGTCCAGGAGAAGAGCAGCTCGTTACTCGGCTGCACACACAGGTACATCCACAGGAAACTCAATCAGACAGAGTCTGCGAAGCTTAGCCGGGGTTCTTGTCAGGAGCTTTAATACTTTCTGGTTTGCAAACATGTTAAAAAGAATAAGGTACGTTTCCATATGTTTCCACGTCACACTGTTTCATGTCAGTGTTTCATTTCACTGAATTAAGACACCGACATGGTTCAAATAGTTTAAAGTTCTTTAACCTCCTCCAGGGTTCATGTGTCACGGCCTCAGCTGCAGCTCTGACTGCTGATGGTGGTGGAACACAAACCAAACCTTGAAGATCTAAAACCAGATGAACAGCATAGTACTGTATTCTGACTGTAGAGTGTGGATATTGTACTGTATTTATTTATCTCTGTGAGAATAACAATCATTATTCTCACCTTTATCAGAATTATCTACTAGTTCCATAAATGTTGTTTAAGGTTTTATCGTGTGGACAAATTTAGCTTTGTTACTGTCAACTCTTCTTTTTTTACTTGTGTTCCATCATCAGTCGATTGTTTTATAGCTGAGTGTGTTAAAATGGAATTTAATTATTTTTATTGGCTGCTGAAGTAAACAGTAAAATGTTTCGTCAGTATCACTAAGTAGTTATTATGATGTGTTGGCAGGTGGAGGAGCTGGAGGAGAAGCTGTTGGATCAGACTCGGGAGGTGGAGAGACTTCGCTCTGAACTGGTGAGAACCTGCTCGACTACATTCCTGTAGAAAGGATGAAAAAACACGTCAATATAAATTACAACACACACCTGCATTCAGGTGTGAAAGCAGGCGACGCAGAGAATCCCTGTGTAACATAAAATGTCAGAAATGATTCACATTATTTTGTGTTCGTTGGGGCAGCGAGTAAAACTGGAAACATGGTCAAATAACAAAGTGTGGTAAAATAGAAATAATGTCTGTGTGTCCTCCTGTCCCGTAGGGGGCGACAGACCTGGAGAAGCAGCTGGAGCTGCTGTTGGTGGAGAACGAGCGTCTGAAGCAGGAGCTGAAGTCATGCAGGAGCTCAGAGCTTCAGAAGCTCGACACTGCTGCAGAGACCTGCAGCTGCAGCCACTGCCCATTCAGCCAGGTGAGAACACGGTACAGGTGCGCACAGGTCAGGTATGAAGCAGGTGTGTTTTTAAACCCTGACTGTGTCCTGCAGGATGTGGAGTCCCTGCGCAGGGAGGTGTCTCGCTGGGAGAGTCAGGCCCGGCAGAGGGAGCGGCGCCTGGCTGAGCTGGAGCGGGAGCTGCTAGAGAAAAGCTCCAGGGTAGAGACGCTCCAGCGGCAGCTGGATGACTCCACCCGGCAGCTGGAGGAGTCGAGGCGGAGGCAGGAGGAGACCGAGCAGAAACTCGCTCTTCGACTGCAGGAGTGTGAGGCGGAGCTGGCCAGGCAGGCAGCCGCACCCCCCAAAGTCAAGGTGGGACCAGTATTGATTCCCGCCCGTGTCCACGCGTGGTGTTGCTCCTTGTTGCTCCCTCAGCCTCACAGTATCTCATCAAACAGAACTGTATTCTGGAGTTCAGTCATTAAGATTTTCTATCTTTGAGCTCGAACCTGCTTTAGCTTTTTCATGCGCTCCACAGAGCTCCAGTGTTTCCTAAAAGCCACAATCTCTCTTCAGTGAACAGTGTGGGCTCTGTAGTTTAACAGCTCCACACCATGAATAGATCACCGTCATAGCTTCTCGACGACACGACACTCGTGAACAAGGTTTGTTTTGTTAACAGGATGTTTAAAATTAGAAAATGAACCTGTCTGAACCTGATTCTGGTCCAGACTGTAGGATACTGGTGTCTCCAGTTGTATGTCTTCTGAATACAACAATCTCTCCTTGAGCATGAGACTCTGACGCATCATAAATATACGAACTATAGTTCAAGGTCGATGTAATTGTCTTTAAAAAACACTGAAGTCTGTAGATTATGGTATGCTGCAGTGTCTGAGCATGCTTAGTGGGCTCTGACTGTAGAGGTAAAGTGATGCTGTTATCAACCTGTGGATGTGTTTATAGATAAATATGGTACCTGGTGCAGCTGCGTGGCTCGCTGCTGTATTTCTGCTAACAATTTAGTTAATAATAATAATAATAGTAGTTAAGTACATGAAATAACTGACCCTATGGATGAATGCAAATTAAATGTGTCATTTAAAACCACAGTGAGGACGACATCGACTCAGAGTTGGTTTTTCTGTTTTTCAGTATGTGACTCAGACGGTAGAGGTGGAGTCGGCCGACTCTCACAGAGTTCTGGCGGAGATGCAGACGAAGAACGGGGCCCTGCAGGAGCAGCTGTCTGTGCAGAGGCAGCTGCTGAGAGAGCTGGAAACACAGTTGCACGAGTCGCAGCGAACCTGCGCTCAGCTCAGGACACAGGTAACAGCAGCACCAGCCTTTATCAGCTACAGCTGTCCGCACGTTCGTTTCCTGTCTCAGTCCTAAACAATGAAACAGAATCTCACGGCGTCTGCAGCCGACAGCAAGAAACAGACTTTTCTTCAGTTTTTTATGTCTGAGTCACGTTTCATGTGTTAGCAGCAATTGGTAGTTTGAGCAACCTGCAGCTTATGTTAATGTTAAACGGGTGGATGAAGACTGAGGAGCAGACTTCAGGTTAACCCCCCACCTCACCTGTCCAGCTAACCTTCTTCTCTCTGCATGCGTCCGGTTGCAGCTGCTCTCCGATCGAGGGCGTCTGTGCAGCCTCCTCTCCAAAGCCTTCGGTGGGGGCCGCACTGAGGTGGTGCACACATGTTGAGACCCGTCTGACCAAGAGCTCAAGTTCCAAAGCTGCCAAACAAAACACAAACCACACGCGACTCGCTAGAACGAGGGATCGTTGGTCATCAGGAGTTCGACTGAGCTCAAACAATAAAATTAAAAAACAGAAAAGTAAAAAGCGAGTTAGTTTTTTTTTTTTTTTTTATAAAGGTAATTTCATCCTCTAATAGAAAACCCGACTGTAGGTTTTCTTCACACATACATGATGTTTTTAGACAGACATCTTCACCAAAGAGCTATCACTTATTTCATTTTTTCATAATATTAGCTTAGCTAAGTTTTAATAAAAATATACACTATAGATAAAATGAATGTTTCTGTTTTAACTTTAAAACTCATCGAGGTTCGATAGTTTCTGAAATCAGCTGACATGTTGATGTCGGGGAATGTGGTTCAACTGGTTTTACAGCTTTGGAACCTGGAAGACTCTGAGATCCCCCAGTCTGTGATATGAACTGTCCCAGTAACACTCTCCCAGTGCTCCCAGTTGTATCCCCCAGTTGTAATTCCTCAACCAGGAATTAATCCTGATTTGTGTTTCAATCTGAGCCCTACTAAACTAACCGGACACACTTTTGAAACCAGTCAGTGTAAATGTCTCCTCCTTTAACCTGTGTTCTCTAGTGACACCCGCAGATCCAATGTAGTAGTTTGTGTTTAGTTGAAGACCTGTTCCCTTCCAGAGATCTCCTCTCGATGTTGTTGCTACTTGTTTCCTGTTGCATTTTAGTGGGAAATTACATTTCCTGTGCTCTTAGAAACCAGAACTCATTCAATACAAACAATATAACAATAAAATTCTTAATATATGAAATTTGATCATTTGAAAATTACTTACTCAAAAGGCAGATTGAGTAAGATGGAATCAGCCCCCCCTTCCTGTGCTGCTGTTCGTTGCTCCTCTCTGAACCTCTCATCTAAACCCTCCGTTTTTATGTGTCAGATCCTGGTGTACGAAGGCGAGATGGAGCGAGCTCAGGGTCAGCTGGAGGTGGAGATGCAGAACCTGGAGGAGGAGAAGAACCGGGAGATTGAGGAGGCGTTTCTCAGAGCTGAGAGCGAGATGAAGGCCGTCCACGAGAACCTGGCAGGTCAGAGTTTTCTGAGAGTCTGAGGTGGACTTAGATTAGAATGTGTTTCAAATCATTTTATTCCCTCTTCTATTTTATTTTCCATCTTTCATTTAATTCACTCTTATTTATCTGTTCGTCAGTTATTTGTCCAACACAAAATACTGCGTTTTAAGCTGAGTGTTGGTGTGTTTCAGGAGTGCGGATGAAGATGCTGAGTCTGCAGCGGGCCCTCCGGACTCTCACTAACGACTACAAGTGTCTGAAAAGGCAGGTACAGGATTTCCCCTTCATGCTGGATAAAGCGATCACTGAGGCAAAGCAGGAGGTGAGATGACTGCAACATAGACATGTTAGAAAATAATATGTTAGGCATGTTAAACTTTAACGTTTAACTTGGAAAGTTAATTAAACCATTATCAGAATGACTGCAGAATATATTTTTTATTTATTTAATTTGATAATGAGAGCTGTAGGATAAAACGCTGGATGTGTTTCAGATCTGTCTGGTGATCGGCGAGGTGAGCAGCACAAACCAAGAGCTGCTGCGGAAATACAAGCGAGAGATGAACCTGAGGAAGAAATGTCACAATGAGCTGGTTCGACTCAAAGGTCTGAATTTTATTTTAAAAACCAGACTTTACCTGCCAAGTTTCTGTTTTTACTTCGATAGATGGATTTTAATAATTGTTGCTGAAGGGCCACAGCTGGCAGTTCACACACACACTGAGGTATAATTATCAATGATGGGCTCATATTTAAAACCTTACTGATGTATTTCTATCCTTCTCTGTAGAACCATACATTACTGGATCTAAAAATTTCTCTTAATATCCAGAGAAAATGGGATGTGTGCTCAAAACAGACACTGTTTTCAGGAGAACAAGGAGAAAACCGCTGGTTCTCGGCTGATTATCTTATAATTATAACATTCCCCCATGTCCTGCCCTGTTTCCCAGGTAACATTCGTGTTTTCTGCCGTGTCCGGCCGGTCAGTCAGGAGGAGCAGGACTCCACAGATGCCAAAACCATGCTGAGCTTCGACTCGGACGACGATGCCATCCTCTACCTCTCTAACAAGGGCAAAATCATGACGTTTGAACTGGACAAAGTCTTCCCTCCTCAGGCCACGCAGGAAGAGGTGAGTGAGTCGAATACCTGAGATACCTGAGGTGGAAGCATCACATGGACAGTCAGCGGTGTACTGGTCAATATATGAGAGGAACCAGCAGCAGATTTACAAGCACAGTCAGATGAATGTCTGTGTCTCATCTGTACATCTTCTCTTTGATTGGTCCATCAGGTGTTTCAGGAGGTCCAGGCTCTGATTACTTCGTGTATCGACGGCTTTAACGTGTGCATCTTTGCCTACGGACAGACCGGCTCCGGGAAAACCTACACCATGGAGGTAGGATGATAGTCAAGGGGATTTCGAGGTCGTTTCCTCTGACATGATGACAATGATACATACCTGTTCGATGGTTCCAGGGCGTGGCCGACGACCCCGGCATCAACCAGCGAGCTCTCCGCCTGCTGTTCTCTGAGGTGACGGAGAAAGCTCCAGACTGGGACTACAAGATCAGCGTCAGCATGGTGGAGATCTACAACGAGACGCTACGGTGAGAAACCAGATGGAGCTGATCCTGAGTCAGAGATTAGATCTACACGGTGATTTCAGTCCATGGCTAGTGGAGATGAGAAGTTCAGGTTCCCCTATAAATAAACTGTAAAAACTGTAAAGACAGACATCCGTCTATAATGTCTTAACAGGGCCACCGTACAGAGGATGAACGCGACTGATGGATCAGAACTAACTTTACGGGTTTTACAGGTGGTGATAATGATTGTGTGACAGTATTTGTTACTCTTACTTTGGTAAATGTACTACTTGTACTACTTCAACCTGAGTATTTACAGTAGAAGGACAGTGACTGTGAAGGTGGAATAGTGTGGATCTCTGTGTCTGAATAGTTTTTGGCTCAGAGGACGAGGATTATACAATTCAGGGTTGTACTGAGGCGGTATTTGAGACCTCAAATTAAATTCAGATCAGATTCTCAGCAGCAGTAACAGAGCAGTTATATAAAGGTGGACCTTTCAGTGGCAGCACTTTCCATCTATCCAGCTGTTATGTAACCAAACATCTGGTTGCAGGATGAAAATTTTTGGCAGATTATCGCTCAGATCAGGACACGTCACTTGATTTTGGGTTATCTGAGCCCTGACTGCGAATCTGCAGGTAGTGAACATCTCAGTTGTCCTTCAGGGACCTGCTGGGGGAGAATCCCACTGACAAACTGGACATCAAGATGAACCCTGACGGAAGCGGACAGCTCTACGTCCCCGGGCTCACGAATTTCACCGTGCAGAGCCCCGAGGACATCAACAGGGTGAGGAGGAAAAAACTGCCTCTATGTTGTGTTGCACACAAAACCTAACTTTAACGATTTCCTTAGTCCCATCAGCTGAGCCATGTTTAGGCCTGATACTTTCTATTTTCTAATCTCAAGAATATCTTTAGGAAAAATAAAGTTCTGAACATAAAGAGTAAAATACATAACATTGATGACAGTGGCAGGATTAGATGTGTGAGAAGCCCAATCTGAGAATGTGGCTCTGCACATGGTTTAAATCCCGTAAGGAGCCAGGTCCCGGAAAAACAGTTACTGTGGAGGTGGTGACGTTAAATTCACCACACCTCCCCCATAGAAACAGAAACTGAAATGAATAAAGTCTGAATGAAGCTTTACTTTGTTTTTAGACTGAGATCCTGAAATCAGGCTACAGTCGAATCTAGTTTAGTTCATGTTATGTTTTTCTACAATTAGAAAGTAAAACCTGGAAAAAAAAACAAAAACAAAACAATAACATATCTACGACAGGATAACATAGGGTGTGTGTGTGTGGGTGTGTGGGTGGGTGTGTGTGTGTGTGTGTGGGTGTGTGGGTGGGTGTGTGTCCCTGTCTTCCAGGTGTTTGAGCTGGGTCACATGAACAGAGCGACAGCCTGCACCAACCTGAACGAACACAGCTCTCGATCTCACGCTCTGCTCATCATCACCGTGTCCGGATTCAACTCTGCTACAGGAAACCGCACACAAGGTACACACAGCATTTGTCTGATAAATCTGAGGCTGGTCCTCAGGCGGCTCTGGACTGAAGGTTTCTGGTGTGTTCTGGTTTTAGGTAAGCTGAATCTGGTGGACTTGGCGGGCTCGGAGAGGATCGGTAAGTCAGGGGCGGAGGGCAGTCGTCTCCGAGAGGCTCAGTGCATCAACAAATCTCTGTCGGCGCTCGGAGACGTCATCAACGCGCTGAGGAGCAAACACTCCCACGTCCCGTTCAGAAACTCCCGCCTCACCTACCTGCTGCAGGACTCCCTGAGCGGGGACAGCAAGACCCTTATGATGGTTCAGGTGAGACCAGCAGGTCACTTCTGTTTTAAGCACATGTCCCAGACCAGTTTTCTCAGGGGTTCAGTGCAGTCTGTTCCTGCCCGGTGGAGGCAGCTTTTACTGTGTGAATCTGTTACAATTTATTATTGAACAGACCACGAATAAGTAGTAGCAGTAGTAGCAGTAGTAGCAGTAGTAGCAGTAGTATTCATCCATTATTATAAGTAGAGTGAGAATTGAAAAGGTGCAGGTGAACTGGACTCTCGCTTTGTTTCACCTGTTCAGGTGTCTCCGCTGCCGGCTAACATGAGCGAGTCGGTCTGCTCGCTGAAGTTCGCCCAGCGCGTTCGCAGCGTGGAGTTGAGCTCCTCGTCCTCCAGGAGACACGAGAACTCGTCCACGTCGTCTTCGCCCACACACGACAGCGTCGAGGTAACAGGAGAGTTCTGCTGCTGCTGTTGGTGAAGAATGAAGAAAATCGAATGTTGTTGCCCTGTTACTATAATATTTCACAATATTACAGTATAGATATTTAGTTAATAAATTCATATTACAGTAGTACTACAGTACAATACCAATATTAAACATGCTAAATATATTTAATAAAATAAAGTAAAATAATAAACTAAATATAAATTAAAAGACGTTTATGTTATAAAGTAAAATTAAAAATAATTATACAATAATAATACAATAAAATGAAACGTGGCTTGACATTTAATGTTAATACTGTATTTATAATAAGTGACATGAAGAAATAATAAAACGGCTATAACATTATAAAACGCAGATTAAACCATAATTATTTGTAATTGTACTGAAAATGAATGAAAATGTAACAAATTCAGAATAAATAGGAAGATGTTGACCTTTGCCCTCACCCCCACAGCTGGACTCTCCCCCGGTGACACCGGTCCCTCTTCCCATCTCTCGGGCCAGCAGCGCCGGCTCCACACTGTCCTCCACCTCCAGAACTCCCAGCAGCTCCCGCAGGAGGTCCCAGTCGCAGCTCTCCACAGGTAAACACACTTTTTAAGGGTTAAAGGTCATTTTCTACCTGCTGGTCAGATTTGATGGTTCTGCACAATAACACGAGAACATTTCACTGTTCCAGCTTCTCACCAGAGACGTTCCAATGAATTAAGGAACCTTAGTTTTAATTCTGTATGAAACAGTTAAATTAACAGTGAAACGCTGCTTCAGTAATAATCATCTAATCACGTTATTCAAAAACACGTTTTGCATCGAGTAACTCTCGAGTACTTTTGTACTTACGTTACATTTTAAATGCAGGACTTTGGTCAGACTCGACTTATGTTTGATTCAGTCTTTGAAGACGTCCAGTGACTAACGACACACAAAATCAGCACATTGAAGAAGCTGGAACTTATATTATTAATTATTATCATATCAATTTTCTGTTCAGTGATCAATCAACTGCTCGTTTCAGCTCTAATTAATCATCTGTTAAACAAATTTCTTTCAAACTAAAAGTCAAAACTGAACTTTATGAACTTCAACTTTCTGCAGGCTGACAAATGCATTCTGGGAAATGTAGGAAGTAACAAAAGTGGAAATGGTGAAATAAATAATAATAAAAGACTCCTGGACGTCACAGGTCTGAAGTGTAAGAGTGACGGAGGATTTTCCCAGCATCACCTGCTGTCAGCCTGCTCCTCTTCTTCTTCTTCTGTGTCCTCATTCTGTGGTCTGATTGGTTGGTTTGCAGACAGGCAGGTAGACAGAACCAGTCCATTGGTGGGGGACGGTGGGCAGGTAGGTGGGGGTGTATGCTGATTGGTGGATAGCTTGGCATGGAAGCGCTCTGCATGGCATGGTGCTGTCCTCCCCTCCCTCCACCCATCTAACACTCCACACCTCTAACCACAGAGCTGCACCAGCTTGTGTCTGTGTGCCTGTAGACCCGTGAGCAGGACCCACGGAGCCCAGAGGTGTCGTGTTCTGTTTGTCGTCACAGTTTTATCAGTTTCTGTAAAATAGGACAAAGTCACAAGGAAATAACAGCAGTTAGCTTAGCACAAAGACTGGAAGCAGGGGGAAACGGTTAGCTTAGCACAAAGACTAGAAGCAGGGGGAAACGGTTAGCTTAGCACAAAGACTAGAAGCAGGGGGAAACGGTTAGCTTAGCACAAAGACTGGAAGCAGAGGGAAACGGTTAGCTTAGCACAAAGACTAGAAGCAGAGGGAAACGGTTAGCTTAGCACAAAGACTAGAAGCAGGGAAACAGTTAGCTTAGCACAAAGACTGGAAGCAGGGAAACGGTTAGCTTAGCACAAACTAAAGGCAGGGAAACAGTTAGCTTAGCACAAAGACTAGAAGCAGAGGGAAACGGTTAGCTTAGCACAAAGACTAGAAGCAGGGGGAAACGGTTAGCTTAGCACAAAGACTGGAAGCAGAGAGAAACTGTTAGCTTAGCACAAAGACTAGAAGCAGAGAGAAACGGTTAGCTTAGCACAAAGACTGGAAGCAGAGGGAAACGGTTAGCTTAGCACAAAGACTAGAAGCAGGGGGAAACGGTTAGCTTAGCACAAACTAAAGGCAGGGAAACAGTTAGCTTAGCACAAAGACTAGAAGCAGAGGGAAACGGTTAGCTTAGCACAAAGACTAGAAGCAGGGGGAAACGGTTAGCTTAGCACAAAGACTGGAAGCAGAGAGAAACTGTTAGCTTAGCACAAAGACTAGAAGCAGGGGGAAACGGTTAGCTTAGCACAAAGACTGGAAGCAGAGAGAAACGGTTAGCTTAGCACAAAGACTGGAAGCAGGGGGAAACGGTTAGCTTAGCACAAAGACTAGAAGCAGGGAAACGGTTAGCTTAGCACAAAGACTGGAAGCAGAGAGAAACGGTTAGCTTAGCACAAAGACTAGAAGCAGAGGGAAACGGTTAGCTTAGCACAAAGACTAGAAGCAGGGAAACAGTTAGCTTAGCACAAAGACTGGAAGCAGGGAAACGGTTAGCTTAGCACAAACTAAAGGCAGGGAAACAGTTAGCTTAGCACAAAGACTAGAAGCAGGGAAACAGTTAGCTTAGTACAAAGACTGGAAGCAAGACTAGAAGCAGGGGGAAACGGTTAGCTTAGCACAAAGACTGGAAGCAGGGAAACAGTTAGCTTAGCACAAAGACTGGAAGCAGAGGGAAACGGTTAGCTTAGTACAAAGACTAGAAGCAGGGAAACAGTTAGCTTAGCACAAAGACTGGAAGCAGGGAAACGGTTAGCTTAGCACAAAGACTAGAAGCAGGGAAACAGTTAGCTTAGCACAAAGACTGGAAGCAGGGAAACGGTTAGCTTAGCACAAAGACTAGAAGCAGAGGGAAACGGTTAGCTTATCACAAAGACTAGAAGCAGGGAAACAGTTAGCTTAGCACAAAGACTGGAAGCAGGGAAACGGTTAGCTTAGCACAAAGACTAGAAGCAGGGGGAAACGGTTAGCTTAGCACAAAGACTGGAAGCAGAGAGAAACGGTTAGCTTAGCACAAAGACTAGAAGCAGAGGGAAACGGTTAGCTTAGCACAAAGACTAGAAGCAGGGAAACAGTTAGCTTAGCACAAAGACTGGAAGCAGGGAAACGGTTAGCTTAGCACAAAGACTAGAAGCAGGGAAACGGTTAGCTTAGCACAAAGACTAGAAGCAGGGAAACGGTTAGCTTAGCACAAAGACTGGAAGCAGGGAAACGGTTAGCTTAGCACAAAGACTGGAAGCAGAGGGAAACGGTTAGCTTAGCACAAAGACTGGAAGCAAGACTAGAAGCAGGGGGAAACGGTTAGCTTAGCACAAAGACTGGAAGCAGAGGGAAACGGTTAGCTTAGCACAAAGACTAGAAGCAGAGGGAAACGGTTAGCTTAGCACAAAGACTAGAAGCAGAGGGAAACGGTTAGCTTAGCACAAAGACTAGAAGCAGAGGGAAACGGTTAGCTTAGCACAAAGACTAGAAGCAGGGAAACAGTTAGCTTAGCACAAAGACTGGAAGCAGGGGGAAACAGTTAGCTTAGCACAAAGACTAGATCAGGGGGAAACAGTTAGCTTAGCACAAACCTGATTTTGAAATGTCTTTTTCCGTTGAATTCCTTGTGACTTCACAGCGAGTGGCTGTCCTGAGTGAGTTGTCTGGATGGTTCGTCTCTGGGTTTCCTCCATGTCTACACTGATAAATCTGAAAACGCCGTTAGTATCTGTTTAAATCCACCGTAGTCCCACAGTTTAACGACCTGTTTACACCAGTGCAGGTTAGTGTTTTCTAATGCTATTTATTTTTTGTAGCAGTAAATATGTACATCCAGTTAATACTTCGAAAACTTGGTCATTATTCAGTGTATATTAGCAAATGTTAGCATGCTAATGCTGAGGCCCATGATGCTATGTTAGTGCCACGTTACAAAAGTCTAAAACATATTACTGTAGTTCGACTATACGCCAAGATGGTATCTTTGAGTTTTTAATTATTTTAAAGAACCTATCTGATTGACTGTGTGACTTTGTTTTGTAACGTGGAACTAAAACAGTAGTTCTGCAGTTTGTCATAATCTATTGCACACATTCATATGTTGACCTGATGGTGGCGCTGCACTACATGAAACGCTATAGTTAGAGGAACAAGAATGTCTGATCTACATTCCATATCTGATATTTCAGTCTGGACCAAAGCGATGGAGCGACACCTCCGTCTGCTGGTGTCGGTTTTCACATTTATTGGGCACAGTGTGGACATGGTGGGATATGGAACTGGTAACGTTCCTGCTGTCTGATGGTCTGCTTTTCTCCGCAGGACGACTGAAACTGACGGCCTGAGAGACCTGGAGACAAAGATGTTGGACGTCCGGGTCTGAACGCAGGTTTCTCCTTGAGGAACGCGACCTCCATCCTGTCTTTGCTGGATTTATTTCTGTTTCCCAGATGGTGAAAGGATGAAGAACAAAGACTTTAATCACATCCACGGACTAGAGAAAAGGGCCAAATGTTTCAGTGTTGGTGTCTTGTTGAAGTGACTGCTATTAGAAGCCGACTCTATTGACTCTACTGAGAAGCCACTGAAGCTCGTCTTCGTGTGGACTGAACTGAAATCGTCACTAACATCTTTGTCATCAGTATACACTTCCAATCACAGTATTTCTTTAATGGTTTTGTGAAGTTGCACTTTAAACTCGTAGGTTATTTTCTAACCCACACTTTCAGGTGTGGCTGATTATAATATATGCATAATATGGTTCTATTATATTTATGTCTGACATGCTTTAATCCTGTTTTGTTGTTTTTATTTGGATTTTAAATTTTTGGTGCAGGATGTGGCCACGTGGAAACAAATCTGGAGCTGAAAACCAGGATTTCAATCCGTTTTTGATGAATCTGATTTTATCCGGTGTCGTTTTCTGAAGGAGGCTGACTTTGTGTCTTCTCAATCCTCCTCTATCCAGTCAGGGTACTCTGCGGATGCCGAGCAATACGAAGAACTCTTCCCCTGTACATGACTTTTTTGACCTCCTGTTGTTCCTGTGGATGTTTTTCATGCAGAGCGAACAAATCTTCGTCTTCCTTCAGCTCGATGAAGTGAAACAAAGACGCTCGCATCTTAACTTTGCTCGACTGTTTTTTCTCTGTGTGACCCTGCTGTCGTCTCGTTCTCTCTGTAAAAAAAAAAAAAAACGAATCTAGGAAACCACAGGTGACCTTTGACCTCAGACAGAGCAGATCTGTAGCAGTTGATGCGGTGCTGAGCTCGACGTGACGCAGGAGGAAGTGAACTGTTAGCTGTAGTCTTAGAAACGCGAATGAGCTGCTGTGTTGTTGATCTGACGTCTGCTTGCTTCGTCTCCACTGTAGAGTTCTACAGTTTTTATTTTGTATTCCCATTTTTAATAAATTCTCCAAAACAGACGCTTCAGTGAAATATGTGAAACATTGAACTGTTGGAGTTGCCACTTTGCTGTTTCTCTCTCGTGATGTGTCTGTACGTCACTTCAGGAGCTTCATGAAGAAAACATCGCTGTAAAAAAAGTTAAGTGAAGAAGAAATTCACATTTATTTACTGTTTTTAAACTAACATCAATTGATCGACTATCTGTGCTCAGGTTTCATGGTCGGAAAAACTAAGTGTACTTGAAAAGGAGAAGAATGCTGTAAGTAAGTGCAGATATTACTACTTTTACCCACAGTAAAAATACTACAAGTAACAGTCCTGTATTGTACATCTTACTTTTCTAAAATTAAATGAAGACAAAGGCCTTCAGGTTGTAAACTTATAGACAGAGTGAATCCAGACACTCGAGGACAATCACTAAGATGTGGCCGACCCAAACAAGAGAACGTGAACAGGTGCATTATGACAGTTAACAGCAACTTAAGAAGCACTAATGTAAAGTCATAGAAACTTAATTATTTCCACCGATTGTTTATTTCTACCTGGTGAACAACAGTGAGACTTTCATCAGACGACGTTCCACAGCAGCACTTCATCTTGGGACAGAGTCTATTGAAATAATCTCGACTTCAGTTCATCAGAACAAAGATCTGTTGTTAGCTGTGAGGTTCAGTGTGTCCCACAAACACCCGGTATTGTGTACACGTGGTCCATTCAGATCCACTCTGGTAACGGCAGCCTAACCAGGTTAGACAGAAGAATATGGATCAACTTGGGTCCCTGTTCTATAAAACAGAGTGGACCCATAAAGACTTGTACAAGCCGCAGTCCAACATGTACAACTTTATTTAAATAAACATTAAGAACTGTACATTTAAAATCAAAGTGTCAGGAAAGTAGAAAAAGTCTGAAGCAGTGTTTTTGTTCTTCACGAGTCAGTTTATGTCGGTTCATTATGAACGATTACTTCAATCTACCCGAGATCCAGAGATTCAGGTGTGCAGAGACACAAACATGGCCGACACCACGTCTGGTTTTCAAACAGTCGATCATCAGCAGAGTCACTTTCAAACAATAAGGAGTTCGACGAGATCACTGATCCACAGAACCAGGTTTCAGGTTACAGGTTTCCAGTCTGAGTTCATAAACATGTTTCCTAAAATGGAACTTCTCCTTGAACATTTGAACTTTCATTTTGATCTTGTTTGTTGGCGTAAGAAGAAATAAAACTACAGTCAAACGTATCCTACTCACAGCCGGGATCATCTGGCGTTTCTGTCACAGTTCACAGCTGGTCTTGGATCATGGGCACAGAGCCCAGAACACTGGCTCACCTGCACTCAGGAGGATTCAGATCCATCAGCTGTTTATTTACAGCCCCAGTGTAGAACAAGAGTCAGAGTCCCGCCGCAAATCAGCCCGATCGCAGTAGGTGTGAAAAGCAGTTTGGAAACGCGTTTATCAGAGCGAGTCGTCGAGCGGAGCCATGAGCAGCTGCAGCTCTTTGAAGGTGCTGCCGTGCCGGCCCACCTGCTCCGCCTTGTTCTTCACAATGTTGCTCAGGTTCTTCAGCTGCTTGCAGCACGCCCGGCACTTCTGGTGTCTGCAACACACACAGATTTCAGGTCTCCGTAACCAGAGGTGCAGTTTAATCAATCAAATGTCATTTTTACCTCAAAGCAGCTACTGCTACCTGCAACCTGACACAAACACCTGCTCAGTTTGTTGTCGGGATGTTTTTTATGATGATGCGTTTACGTATTTTTCATGTTACGGCAGCTGTTTTTATGAGAAACAAGGGGTGTAACTGTTCGGTTCATACCTTTGTTTTTTTGGTTAGTGCTTTACTTTTCTATGGTGTTGGATCCTCTCAAGACACAAATGACCTACAGCCTGTACTGTCCCTGAATGCAGCATACCAGAGTGGCTTTGTGTAATCTCTGTGCACAAAGGTGAGAGACTTAAGGTCATCTCACAAGAAACACAGTTACTGTGGAGGTGGTGACGTTAAATTCACCACACCTCCCCCATAGAAACAGAAACTGAAATGAATAAAGTCTGAATGAAGCTTTACTTTGTTTTTAGACTGAGATCCTGAAATCAGGCTACAGTCGAATCTAGTTTAGTTCATGTTATGTTTTTCTACAATTAGAAAGTAAAACCTGGAAAAAAAAACAAAAACAAAACAATAACATATCTACGACAGGATAACATAGGGTGTGTGTGTGTGTGTGTGTGTGTGTGTGTGTGTGTGTCACTCTCCGTTTTAGAACCATTACACGTCTACGACGCTCTCGTTATCAAACTGTTCAGAAACGTCAGAATGAGAGATTTATCACACGAGTGATGAACATGATCCACACACATGTTAAGGTTATCTACCTTTACGTGTCACTGTCTGTATTCAAGTACAGTTTTGAGGTACTTGAACTTGCAGTATTTACACATACTTTCTACTTTGTATTATCACACAGGAGTAGGAACTTTGAAATTCACAAACTGTTTCTTCTACTACAGTATATGAAGTCATTTACAGTCAGCTCTACAACATGATAACTTAGTGAATTAGTATTTCCACAGTGCAGTAATGATACTTTTACTAAATATTATTATTAAAATTGCTCACCAGCCGTGATGTACGGTTAAACAGCAGAAACACAAACTGGGTTTGGTTTGTGTTTCTGCTGTAACAGATGTGGATGCGGCCGTTACTCACCGCTCCTCTCGGGAGATGTCGACTCCGACAGACGGCGCGGCCATCAGCGTGTCCGAAATCAACATCCAGAAATGTTTCATGATGAGCTTCAGAGACGTGCAGCCAGTCTGCATGTAGCTGAGGAAACGCAGAAAGGATCATCATCACCTTTACTTTGTGCTGTGTCTGATGTAATTAGTAATTATGTACCCGTCACTCACCTCTCATATTTACTCTGCAGCAGTTTGTCGATCTGAGGGAGAATCGTCGTACAATTGTCCAGTTTCCATAAAGTCCTGAAACACGACAACAAGCTCAGTTCACTGTTTGTTCGTCAGTAAAATATCTTCAGTGTAGTGAGTGGAGTAGAGCTGCATTTCAGGAACGACTTCCTGAAGGCGTGTGGTGGTTTTTACTGGTGTGCAGCGCCCCCCAGAGGGCGACTTGATATTTGATTTCATTCTGTTCCTCGTGTTCCCTTTCTCTCTTTCTCTTCAGTAACATTAAAATAATGAAACATGTTCGACTGTATTTTTCATAAAAAGAATAAGAGATCCAGATTTCATCGTGTCTATGTTTAGAATTTTTAAAGTGTGGTGGTGAGTCTGAGGATGACGACAGAAACTTGTGTTTCCGTGTTAGAATGATGTAATGACTCACGGCTGCAGGTTGATGATGTTGAGGATGTCCACAACAATCGACAGGTCATTCATGGAGACGGCCGAGTCCAGGGCGCTCTGCGGACAGGAAGAAGACAGGAAGTGTTTACTGAGCAGGGAAACACTAACACAATGAGATGTGGCTGAAAGTGTCAGCACAAAGTGAGTAAGTGGAGGCCGTGCTGAGATTCTGTAGTCTGAATAAATAAAGTACTGGAATTTACCCAGTACTATAGTACATACGGTGTAGTACATCAGAACAAAAATATTTGGACAGCGACCGTCTCAAATGTTATGCCCTTCTTCCTTTTTTTTACTCACCCAAATCGTGCTGTGAACAAGAGCTCAGTTGAGTCTGTTTGATCTGACACAGCTAAAAAAAAAAGAGCGAGAACTAGTTTTTCTGTCACTGCGTATTAGACTACACTGAGGTCAGAGTCTGACCTTCATGTCCTCTCGGGCCCACACAGCTCGAATTGTCTCCAGGTTCTTGTGTCGGCTGCTAAGCATCACACACATGGTGTCGTGACCTTTTTTGATCTGAGACAGAGCCTCCTCTTCGCTCAGAGCTCCAGGTCTGTTGTTGGGTGAAGACTGAGAAACAGTCAGACACAGAAACAAAGTGGGTTTGAGGGTTTCGTGCCGTATTACAAGAATAAAACATCAAAAGTAGATTAAGACAGAAAAACTGTTCAGACTCACAGGGAGGAAGTCGGCCACGTTCAGGCCGATGGGCTCGTTCCTGGTGCTCGGGATGATTTTAGGTTGTGGTTTAGTCTTGGCCATGGTGATTGGAGGCTGAGCGGGGGGGAGGACAGAGGACACCGGGCCAGCGGCTGAGGGGCCTGGACGTTTCACACAGGAGACCACTGTAGGTTCCACCCTCTGGACAGGGGTAGAGGAGGCCAGCGGAGGAGGCTTTAATACACAGAAATACGGTCGGGTCACAAGAGCGGCATTATTGGGATTGCGTTACAATAAAGACACCACAGCAGCTCTGAACTGCAGAGAGCGATGAACAATACAGGATCATTCTCATGTCTAATGAGACGGTTCAGTCCAACAGCAGAACACAGAAGAAGCAAAGTGTGATTCATCGACCTGCAGCAGCTGTGGAGTCAGACTGTAGCTGATCAGTGAAACCGTTTCCTCCAACACCCAAAATATCTCTGGTTCAACATTTGATTCATTTACATTTAGTTCTTTGGCAGATGCTTCTATCTAAAGCGACTTACAAGTGAGGAACAAAACAAGCAAAATATCTAGAAAGAGCTGTTTCAGTTTTATGGGGAAGAGCAAGAAACATTCGGCCTCTGTCATCTGACGATAAAACCTGAGCTGAATCCATCTTCACTCCACAGAGAATGAGACAAGAAAACACGAACACAGCTGAAGCTGCAGCAGCACAAAGACAATTGTGAAAAGATGGTTGAACAGAAGAAACGTTAATGTTCCTTTTAGTCTGATCTGCTGCTGTTTACAGGAAGAATCAGCTCTAGGATGAATGTTGGTTAAAGAATCTCACTGTGTTGATGGTATCAACCCTTTAATTTCTTCTGTCAAGCTAAAGTCAGTCCATAGAGTTTTAGTCACAATGTGAAGGAGAAGCTGAGAACAGCTGTAGCCAGTGGACAACACAGATGGAGACTTAAACATTTCTGAACATATAAATATTTAAATGTTTTAGTTCCTTTGACAAAAATGAACAAAAATTCAAATGACTAAAACAAACATTTCCATTAAACAACTAAAACTAACTCCTTTCTAAATACTGCAGTTTATCTTCACTCCTGTGGACAAACTCTATACTCGAATTGACAAATGCTTAATACCCTTTACATAAAGTTTGGTATGTGAAGAATTGTTAAAGTTACAGGATCAATACACTAAAGACACTGAGGCCGTCTCCAGCTACACATTAAACCTCACTCAGTGACCACTGAAGCTGCTGCGTTCACTGACCTGCTGCTTGTCAGGAAACGGAGATGCTACGTCCTTCATCTGACGGCCGATCGCCAACACAGTCTCTGAGAAGAAGAGCAAACAGTCTTCACTGCATCTCTTATCACTCACTTTACATTTTAAATGTTATTTTGGTTTCTCTGGCACAAACTTTCCAGGCTGCAGTTTACTGCACCTAATAACTCCCTGGAGTTAACATTTGTCAAGTCAATATCAGACAAATATTAAGCCCCATGTTCCCACCAGACTCACATCAGAGGAATACTGCAGGAAAGCTGCACTTTTGGAAATGTCTGATTGTTATAGCGCATATAAACACATAAACCTACTTGACGTCTTCGAGTTACAAGTCTGTGACAATGGACACAATGCAGCGATGGACTCACCATCCTCTGGAGGAGCAGGAAAAGGTTCTGATATCTTCGGAGGAGTTCGAGCTGAAACAGAAAAACAAGCGAGCTAAAATCAAAAATGTATTTTACGTTTTACAAGAAATGTTTAATTTTAAATAAAAGCTGCGGGAAAAATCTAATATGCTAGCGAGAAAATGTAAAATGTTAACTAGAAACGAATTACTGAAGAAAACAACCCAAGCTGAACGCGGTCTCCCAAACTGAACTGGACGTTTTAAATGAAACCCTGAAATCTGAACTGAACCGTTTGCTGACTGTCGACCTACAGATGACGTTCTTCGGCTGAAAAATCTCCTTGAAGTCTTCTGCGTTGTGAATTTCAGCTGACGAAAGTTTCTCTTCGGCCTCGTCTTCACTGGGGCTCCGCCTCTCTCCTTCGGGGCTCCGCCGGTCAGCGTCAGAACTCTGCTTCACCCTGATGACATCAAACCATTACAAAGCCTCAGAACGTGGAAGTTGGAAGTTTTACACTGATCAGTGGAAAAAGAAAATGAGTGAATAAAGTATTTCCCTCCTTCACATCAGTATTCAGCAGAAGTGTGACTCCACAGCATGAACACTGCTGTCCCTTTAAGTCTCAGGTGTCTTGCAGACTGCATTGGGTTTATTTAATTGCATTCATTGTACCGTCCACCTACTCAAACCTTCCAGGACCTGCTGCAGAGGAGCATCCCCACAGCACTTTAGAGGGGGCGGATACTTTTACAATCACTGACTTAGTTTTATTTTTCCATTAATTTAGTTGATCGGGGTCAGGATGTTCGTCTCCCTCTGCTCCACAGTGTGTGGCTGACAGCAGGATAGTCTTACCTCTGTGAGCTGCAGGTGGTCGTGGGTCTCTCGTAGTTCTTTCGCAGTGCGGATCCTTTAGGGTCCTTGGGCTCTGTGAGCGGCTGATTGTCCTGGATAATTCCCTGGATCACAGAGCCGCCGCTTTTTCTCACCCTCTTCAAATCGACCACGTAGGACGACACACTGGAGAGCTGGTGGGACACGCCGATCTGAGCAGGAGAGGAGAGCAATGCTGCTGTTAGTCTCAGCGTCATTAAACTACAGTGTAACTAAGTGTAACAGCTTCACAGAGAGAAGCCACACTTTGGTGAGTCAGAGTGTAAATTAAAACACACAAAGACACGTTACTGGTTTCCTCAGGTTTTCCTCAGTGTTCAGGGTTTCATACAGTTAATGCAGATTTGACTTTAAATGCATAAACTGCTGATTTGCTGACAATCCACACTCAAGAATTCACACTGATAAAAATCTCTCTGTTTCTACTTGCACAAAAAACATTTTCCTGTTGAAAAAGAGGAGATTTGAGTGTCTACAAGGATCAGTGATGTTGGAGCTACACACCAGCTGCTGGTTGCAGACTGCCAGGTCAGACACTTTTCCCCAGCCAACCGGCACCACGTCGAAGCAGCGGTCAGGCTCCCAGCCGAAGACCCGCAGAGAGTCTGTGGCCCCGCTGTACAGACAGCTGCCATCCGGGCTGAACAGAATACACCTGAAACCACAGATCAGATGTCAGACTCCATCAGCACGCTGTCCAACACGCCACACTCACCTGACTGGTAGTAACTCACCTGACTGGACTCGTGTCTCCTTCCAGGGATCCAATCACGGTAAATTTCTCCAGATCCCACAGCTTGATGGTCCTGCAGACAACACAAAGGTTAGAGACTCTCACAGACACACTGTCAACATCCATCAGGCAAGAAAAAACGGTGTCAGATTAATAAAATTTAAAACAGTTAAGGAAAAACATTTCTAGTGGGTTGAGCAACAAAACTGTGAAACATTTGGAGCATCATGACATACCAGCATCAGCAGAAACAATTTTTTTTTTTTTTTTTTTTTACATTTTTCAGTGGTCCCTCTGTGCAAAACAGACACACAGGTGTGGTACCTGTCAGAGCTGCCTGATGCCAGCAGATACTCGTTAGGGTGAAACTGGACGATGTTGACGGCTGCTGTGTGAGATTTGAACTCTGTGATTGTCTTCCCCTGAGTCAGGTCCCACAGCTGATGAAGACAAGAGACAACAATAATTCTCTTCACCTGAAGAGAATCCAGCTTCAGTATGTAACAAAGGGTCTGTGATTTCATCATATTCTTAATGTTGTAGTTACTAATCACAGGGAACCTAAGGCCCACTAGTTGCTAGTGTAATCTAATGCGTCTCAGTCAATGAACATGCAAAGTGTAAAAAAAAAAAAAAAAAGAAATTTCCAGTATTTCCAATAATTAAAAATAATAATAGAAAAACAGCTACAACCTGAGTTCACCACACTGCTGCTTCTCAGGATTTAATCGTAGTAAAGCTGATTTCTTTTCTGCTGATGTGTTTTTCAAACAATAAATAAACACATAATTATGAATCTGACCATTTAAACTAATCTAAAAAAAGTTTGAAGCTCTGCAGGTGCAGGTGAACATTGGCGTCTCATTAACCAGAACAGTTCGTACCTTGACTGTACAGTCGTCACTGGCTGAAGCCAACCACTTCCCATCTGGACTGAAGGCCAGACTCCTCACTGCCTGAGTGTGACCCTGGAATACACACACCAAAGGATATTCCCAATGTCAAACTAAACTTTAATTCTGAAATACACTGACTGCTGGTTTTAATATCTAGACCAGGAAGAACTTCTGCAGTCTTGCTCTTTAAAATACACTTTGATGAAATATCTGCTCATATCAGAGACATCAGGATATTTACCCAACAAATATTTATCTAAGATCATCTACAAACACACAGAGAGCACTCACCTTATACCTGAACACATATCCTTTCCTCCGTACATCCCACAGCTGAATGAGGAACCAGATTCAAGTGTTAAAATAAGACACACTCAAGAAGTAAAAGTACTGCATTATCAAGAAGTAACACATTGTTGCAGACTGTGAAATACAAACATAGCAGGACATCGACCTTGATATTTGTGTCCATGGAGCTCGAGGCAAGGAAGTCTCCAAATGGGTGGAATCCCAGACTGGTAATGTTGGATTTGTGTCCCATCAGAGTCCTTAAAACTGGACATAACAAGAGAAGTTTAAGCTTTTTAAATGACTGTAGCCAACAGCTAGTGGCTGTCAGTTACTAAGATCCAGTGAGATCTGTCTACACAATAATTTGAAGACATGTACACTCACTCTTTGCAGCCTCCAGGTCCCAGACTCGTATTGATCCAGACTGTGAACCAGCAACCACCTGCTCCTCTGACATGTTGAACTGGACACACTCTACTGGATTCTTGTGACCAGTGAGACTCTGAGAGGAACACACACAGTCAGGATACAGTCACAGATACATGTAATAACTTCAGTGCAGTGTTGATTTCTGAGCTGCTGTTCACATCATGCACGTCTCACCATGATGCAGTTGGCCTTGCTCACAGCCCAGATGTTGACCCTGCAGTCCTCTCCCCCTGTGGCCATCAGGCGGCCAGAGCTTTTCCCCACAGCCAAACAGGAAACACTGCTGGAGTGAGCCTCGAACTCCTCTGTACAACAACACAGGAGGAACAAAGTTAACTGCAACTGGAGAAGTAAGGAGTGCTACTCAGTATGATCAGCTACATCTGTGACAGAAAACTTATTTAAAGTTTATCAATTCACAGCATGCAGCCAAATTTAAACTATCTAGAGAATTTTCCATTTTAAATTAGTGTGAAAAATGATCTGTTGGTGAATCCAAGCAGTTCAACTTAAAAAAAAGACTCATCAGAGACCTGTACTAGTCTCTTGTGTTGATCTTTTGTATCATCTTTTCGCAACTTGAAAAAACAATGTGTACTCACGCAGTCGCCATGAGATCTTGGTGGTGCTGGCAGCAGCCATACTGGTCGCACAGGGAGACTGGCTGCTTGGTTTGAACTGGACCAGTGCTGAGGTTAATTCATGAAATCAGTTAGGATCACTGATGTCAGCTTCTCATTTGCTCTGTAGACCAGGGGAAATGAAAAATAGTGAGAGACCAAATAGTGGGGCGTTAATGTTCCTGTGGGAAGGAGATGTTGAAGACAAGAGGTACAGAAGAAGATAAAGAGAACAGGTGGTGTTCCTAAATCAGAGAACAGAGACAGAACCCTGATTCTGTGTTGAACTTAATGCTGCTGATAACATGAATGTTTGAGTCCAGACCTGTTCCGCATGGCTCATAAATCAGTTTCAGCAGAAAAAAACATGTTCAGTTTAATTCATGAACAGATTCAAGCAGAGAAAAGCTGACAAAGAAACATTTGTAGTATTAAAAACTAAGAAGTAATAAGAACTAAGGACAGAGATCAGTCTTGTAGAGACCTGCAGCAGATTTTAACCCTTTATGTGCAAAATGCATCTGTGAAGTTACTAAAGCTTCAGGTACAAAAGTACAATATGTTACTCAAGTAGCCTCAACTGGTACTCGAGTAGCTTAATGTAATGAGTTACTTCCCACCACAGGTAACACTAACGTAAGCTTAGTTAACAAGTTACTAGCTAATTAATACAAATTAATAATAGCTTAAATCTAAGTTAACTTTAAAAATCGAATTAAAAGGCTTCAATTATCTAATTAACCAAGGGTCAGTTTGAAAACAACTTAACCAGCGTTCAGAATAAAAGGCTTAAGTCACCTGTCGGCTGATTCTTGTAACGACCTTTAGGTAACGACCTTTAGGTAACGACCTTTAGGTAACGATCTTTAGGTAACGACCTTTAGGTAACGATCTTTAGGTAACGACCTTTAGGTAACGACCTTTAGGTAACGACCTTTACCGTGTGTGGAGCTGAGGTCACTCGTTGGTTAACGAGCAGACGCTAACGTTACTGTTAGCTAGCTAAGTTAACTAGCGCTAACTAACCACCCGTCGGTCTGTAGCAGCTTGAGCTGATCTGTTGTCTTCTCAGCGCTCAAATATAAAAACCCGTCGATTCACCTTCGTCTGTTCAGATCCTCATGTGAACGTTGCTCGACTTTCAACCGTCGGTCGACACGTCTGCGACTCAGAGCAACTTGTTGACAGTTCGGTTGCCCCTCGGCTGCAGCTTAGCAACGGAACGACCCACACGTCACGTCCGCTAACGTCAAAAACGTCATTTGTTCTTCTGGTAGGATTCACGGCAGACTAGACGCAGCTAGGACGACGTTCTGCCCCCTACTGGCCACAGATAGAAACCCAGTGTCACAGGGGCCACAGAGAGAAGTTCAACCAGAAATAAAGAAAAAAGGTTAAAATGACCAATAATAATAATAAACATAATAAAAAAAACAAACGTTTTCCTTGTGCATTTGATCCGCTCGACCCTGAACACGGCAGGTTAGTCTGCACCATAGAAAAGCTAATTTAGTATCAGTGTTAATGATGAAGATGACAAAGATATACATAAAGATGATTTTATTGTCAAATCCTCGTTTTCAGGAAAAGACAAAAATGTACATTAAAAACGACTTTACTATATTAATGTGTTAATATTAGTGTTACTGAATGAAGGGTTATGCCCGTTGACCTGTTAATACAAACAGAATAACCAATATTAATAATATTAAATAACTAAACATTCATTACACATTAATTAACTAAAATTAAATAATTACACACTAATTAACTAATATTAAATAATTATACATTAATTAACTAATATTAAATAGTTACACATTAATTAATTCATATTAAATGATTACACATTCATTAACTCATATTAAATAATTATACATTAATTAACTAATATTAAATAGTTACACATTAATCAACTACTATTAAATAATTACACATTAATTAACTAATATTAAATAATTATACATTAATTAACTAATATTAAATAATTATACATTAATTAACTAATATTAAATAATTACACATTAATTAACTAATATTAAATAATTACACATTAATTAACTAATATTAAATAATTATACATTAATTAACTAATATTAAATAATTACACCTTAATTAACTAATATTAAATAATTATACATTAATTAACTAATATTAAATAATTATACATTAATTAACTAATATTAAATAATTATACATTAATTAACATTGCTGTATTTTCTCCACCAGCAGGTGGCGCTAAACGCAGCTGACTCGGTGGAGCTCAACCTCCGTTAAACCAGAGAAGAAGAGCCTGAATGAGGAAGTTGTTGACAGCTGTTTTTCCGGTTCTGAAGTTTTATTTTCGTGTAATTCAACGTTTCTCGTGTCGTTTATTAGTTTATTCGTTTGTTCGTTTATTCGTTTATTCGTTTATTCGTTTTCCACAGCAGCCACATTATCCCCGTTCTGACGAACCGCTGTCAGACCGCAGGCAGCAGGACTTTGGTACCGGAGCTGTGCAACATGGCGGCGTTGGACGTGGAGGATGAGAGTATCCTGGCGTCGATCTTCAAGGACAGCTTCGCGGACACCTGGAGGGACAACCCGGACTTCACCGCCTACCTGTCCGAGCTCAGCTCCTTCGGGGTGGAGAAGCTGAGCCGGGAGCCGGAGCGGCTGGCGGAGGAGCGGGCTCAGATCCTGCAGCAGACCCGGGAGCTGGCTTTCTCCAACTACCAGACCTTCATCCGCACCGCGGACTGCACCGAGCACATCTACCGGGACTTCGGCCGGGTGGAGAGCAGCGTGTCCCGGCTGCTGGACAAGCTGCCCGGGTTCGGGGAGAAGTGCAGGTCGGTGCTGCCCTGCTGTAAAAGTACTGCATTATCAAGAAGTAAAAGTACTGCATTATCAAGAAGTAAAGGTACTGCATTATCAAGAAGTAAAGGTACTGCATTATCAAGAAGTAAAGGTACTGCATTATCAAGAAGTAAAGGTACTGCATTATCAAGAAGTAAAGGTACTGCATTATCAAGAAGTAAAAGTACTGCATTATCAAGAAGTAAAAGTACTGCATTATCAAGAAGTAAAAGTACTGCATTATCAAGAAGTAAAGGTACTGCATTATCAAGAAGTAAAGGTACTGCATTATCAAGAAGTAAAGGTACTGCATTATCAAGAAGTAAAAGTACTGCATTATCAAGAAGTAAAAGTACTGCATTATCAAGTAAAAGTACTGCATTATCAAGAAGTAAAAGTACTGCATTATCAAGAAGTAAAAGTACTGCATTATCAAGAAGTAAAAGTACTGCATTATAAAGTAAAAGTACTGCATTATCAAGAAGTAAAAGTACTGCATTATCAAGAAGTAAAAGTACTGCATTATCAAGAAGTAAAGGTACTGCATTATCAAGAAGTAAAGGTACTGCATTATCAAGAAGTAAAAGTACTGCATTATCAAGTAAAAGTACTGCATTATCAAGAAGTAAAAGTACTGCATTATCAAGAAGTAAAAGTACTGCATTATCAAGTAAAAGTACTGCATTATCAAGAAGTAAAAGTACTGCATCATCAAGAAGTAAAGGTACTGCATCATCAAGAAGTAAAGGTACTGCATTATCAAGAAGTAAAAGTACTGCATTATCAAGAAGTAAAGTACTGCATTATAAAGTAAAAGTACTGCATTATCAAGAAGTAAAAGTACTGCATTATCAAGAAGTAAAGGTACTGCATTATCAAGAAGTAAAGGTACTGCATTATCAAGAAGTAAAAGTACTGCATTATCAAGAAGTAAAAGTACTGCATTATCAAGAAGTAAAAGTACTGCATTATCAAGAAGTAAAAGTACTGCATCATCAAGAAGTAAAGGTACTGCATTATCAAGAAGTAAAGGTACTGCATTATCAAGAAGTAAAAGTACTGCATTATAAAGTAAAAGTACTGCATTATCAAGAAGTAAAAGTACTGCATTATCAAGAAGTAAAAGTACTGCATTATCAAGTAAAAGTACTGCATTATCAAGAAGTAAAAGTACTGCATCATCAAGAAGTAAAGGTACTGCATCATCAAGAAGTAAAGGTACTGCATTATCAAGAAGTAAAAGTACTGCATTATCAAGAAGTAAAAGTACTGCATTATAAAGTAAAAGTACTGCATTATCAAGAAGTAAAAGTACTGCATTATCAAGAAGTAAAGGTACTGCATTATCAAGAAGTAAAGGTACTGCATTATCAAGAAGTAAAAGTACTGCATTATCAAGAAGTAAAAGTACTGCATTATCAAGAAGTAAAGGTACTGCATTATCAAGAAGTAAAAGTACTGCATTATCAAGAAGTAAAAGTACTGCATTATAAAGTAAAAGTACTGCATTATCAAGAAGTAAAGGTACTGCATTATAAAGTAAAAGTACTGCATTATCAAGAAGTAAAGGTACTGTACTGCATTATCAAGCAGTAAAGGTACTGCATTATCAAGAAGTAAAGGTACTGCATTATCAAGAAGTAAAAGTACTGCATTATCAAGAAGTAAAGGTACTGCATTATCAAGAAGTAAAAGTACTGCATTATCAAGAAGTAAAAGTACTGCATTATCAAGAAGTAAAAGTACTGCATTATAAAGTAAAAGTACTGCATTATCAAGAAGTAAAGGTACTGCATTATAAAGTAAAAGTACTGCATTATCAAGAAGTAAAAGTACTGCATTATCAAGAAGTAAAGGTACTGCATTATCAAGAAGTAAAAGTACTGCATTATAAAGTAAAACTACTGCATTATCAAGAAGTAAAATTACTGCATTATCAAGAAGTAAAGGTACTGCATTATCAAGAAGTAAAAGTACTGCATTATCAAGAAGTAAAAGTACTGCATTATAAAGTAAAAGTACTGCATTATCAAGAAGTAAAAGTACTGCATTATCAAGAAATTAAAAGTACCTGCATTATCAGAGTAAAAGTACTGCATTATCAAGAAGTAAAAGTACTGCATTATCAGAAAGTAAAAAGTACTGCATTATCAAGAGTAAAGGTACTGGCATTATCAAGAAGTCAAGGTAACTGCAGCTTATCAGAAGTAAAGGTACTGCATTATCAAGAAGTAAAGTACTGCATTATCAAGAAGTAAAGGTACTCATTATCAAGAAGTAAAGGTACTGCATATCAAGAAGTAAAGGTACTACGGCATTATCAAAGAAGTAAGGTACTGCATTATCAAGAAGTAAAAGTACTGCATTATCAAGTAAAAGTACTGCATTATCAAGAAGTAAAAGTACTGCATTATCAAGAAGTAAAAGTACTGCATTATCAAGAAGTAAAAGGTACTGCATTATCAAGAAGTAAAAGTACTGCATTATCAAGTAAAAGTACTGCATTATCAAGAAGTAAAAGTACTGCATTATCAAGAAGTAAAAGTACTGCATTATCAAGAAGTAAAAGTACTGCATTATCAGAAGTAAAAGGTACTGCATTATCAAGAAGTAAAGGTACTGCATCATCAAGAAGTAAAGGTACTGCATTATCAAGAAGTAAAAGTACTGCATTATCAAGAAGTAAAAGTACTGCATTATCAAGTAAAAGTACTGCATTATCAAGAAGTAAAAGTACTGCATTATCAAGAAGTAAAAGTACTGCATTATCAAGAAGTAAAGGTACTGCATTATCAAGAAGTAAAAGTACTGCATTATCAAGAAGTAAAAGTACTGCATTATAAAGTAAAAGTACTGCATTATCAAGAAGTAAAGGTACTGCATTATAAAGTAAAAGTACTGCATTATCAAGAAGTAAAGGTACTGTACTGCATTATCAAGCAGTAAAGGTACTGCATTATCAAGAAGTAAAGGTACTGCATTATCAAGAAGTAAAAGTACTGCATTATCAAGAAGTAAAGGTACTGCATTATCAAGAAGTAAAAGTACTGCATTATCAAGAAGTAAAAGTACTGCATTATCAAGAAGTAAAAGTACTGCATTATAAAGTAAAAGTACTGCATTATCAAGAAGTAAAGGTACTGCATTATAAAGTAAAAGTACTGCATTATCAAGAAGTAAAAGTACTGCATTATCAAGAAGTAAAGGTACTGCATTATCAAGAAGTAAAAGTACTGCATTATAAAGTAAAACTACTGCATTATCAAGAAGTAAAATTACTGCATTATCAAGAAGTAAAGGTACTGCATTATCAAGAAGTAAAAGTACTGCATTATCAAGAAGTAAAGGTACTGCATTATAAAGTAAAAGTACTGCATTATCAAGAAGTAAAAGTACTGCATTATCAAGAAGTAAAAGTACTGCATTATCAAGTAAAAGTACTGCATTATCAAGAAGTAAAAGTACTGCATTATCAAGAAGTAAAAGTACTGCATTATCAAGAAGTAAAGGTACTGCATTATCAAGAAGTAAAGGTACTGCATTATCAAGAAGTAAAGGTACTGCATTATCAAGAAGTAAAAGTACTGCATTATCAAGAAGTAAAGGTACTGCATTATCAAGAAGTAAAAGTACTGCATTATCAAGTAAAAGTACTGCATTATCAAGAAGTAAAAGTACTGCATTATCAAGAAGTAAAAGTACTGCATTATCAAGAAGTAAAAGTACTGCATTATCAAGAAGTAAAAGTACTGCATTATCAAGTAAAGTACTGCTGCATATAAGAAGTAAAAAGTACTGCATTATAAGTAAATAGCATTATAAAGTAAAAGTACTGCATTATCAAGAAGTAAAAGTACTGCATTATCAAAGAAGTAAAGTACTGCATTATCAAGAAGTAAAGGTACTGCATATCAAGAAGTAAAGGTACTGCATTATCAAGAAGTAAAGTACTGCATTATCAAGAAGTAAAAGTACTGCATTATCAAGTAAAGTACTGCATTATCAAGAAGTAAAAGTACTGCATTATCAAGAAGTAAAGTATGCATTATCAAGAAGTAAAGTACTGCATTATCAAGAAGTAAAGGTACTGCATTATCAAGAAGTAAAAGTACTGCATTATCAAGAAGTAAAAGTACTGCATTATCAAGAAGTAAAGGTACTGCATTATCAAGAAGTAAAGGTACTGCATTATCAAGAAGTAAAAGTACTGCATTATCAAGAAGTAAAGGTACTGCATTATCAAGAAGTAAAAGTACTGCATTATCAAGAAGTAAAGGTACTGCATTATCAAGAAGTACAAGTACTGAATTATCAAGAAGTAAAGGTACTGCATTATCAAGAAGTAAAAGTACTGCATTATCAAGAAGTAAAAGTACTGCATTATAAAGAAAGTAAAAGTACTGCATTATCAAAGTAAAGTACTGCATTATCAAGAAGTAAAGTACTGCATGTATCAGAAGTAAAGGTACTGCATTATCAAGAAGTAAAGGTACTGTACTGCATTATCAAGAAGTAAAAGTACTGAATTATCAAGAAGTAAAAGTACTGCATTATCAAGAAGTAAAGGTACTGCATTATCAAGAAGTAAAGGTACTGTACTGCATTATCAAGCAGTAAAGGTACTGCATTATCAAGAAGTAAAAGTACTGCATTATCAAGAAGTAAAAGTACTGCATTATCAAGAAGTAAAAGTACATAAATAAGACAGAATAATTCAGCAGACAGGATTAAAATTCACATCATCTTTTTGATCCTGATGTAAAATACTGTACAGAATCGAAAAATACTGCAGGTTGTTATCATCTGATGTGGGAAGTATGTAGTATGGTAGGATGTAAGTGTGATTAGGAAAGTGCATTCAAAGCATCCAAATAATATTCTAGTTCATCTTTCTGCCGATTGTTTTCTCTAATAATCAATGTCACCAGATTAGAACAAAAATGATCACAAGTCACACAAGTGGTGTTTGTTTGCTTTCAGGGGGTTCATGAAGAAGGCGGAGGAGATCGGAGCCAGTCGTCGGATGAACAGCCTCACGCTGAACCGGCACACGGAGATTCTGGAGATCCTGGAGATCCCTCAGCTCATGGACACCTGCGTCCGAAACGGTTACTATGAGGAGGCTCTGGAGCTGGCAGCGTACGTCAAGAGGATGGAGAAGAAACACTCGTCGCTCCCAGTCATCCAGGTGAGTCTTCATGTAACAGGTTAGTCCAGGAGAAGCACGTTCTGTTGGTTCCACTTGGACTCTGGGAGTCTTCAGCCACGGTGCAACCTGCACATGTTCAGTGGACTGTGTCAGAAAACTGACGTCATAGAGTTCAGATTTGAAATGACCGACGTGACTAATCGATCGACTCGGCGTCCACATGTTAATGATCGATGTCTTGTTTCCTCAGGGAATCGTGCGTGAAGTCCGTCAGTCGACTCAGCTGATGCTCAACCAGCTGTTGCAGCAGCTACGCAGCAACTCGCAGCTTCCCGTGTGCCTGCGCGTGATAGGTTACCTGCGACGGATGGACGTGTTCACGGAGGCGGAACTGCGGGTGAAGTTCCTGCAGGCCCGCAGCACCTGGCTGAACTCCATCCTAGCCACCATCCCCGAAGACGACCCTTACTTCCACATCACCAAAACCATCGAGGCCTGCAGAGTGCACCTGTTCGACATCATCACCCAGTACAGGGCCATCTTCTCTGACGAGGACCCCCTGGTGCCCCCCAGCGGTGAGCAAGTGATGGTGAACGAGAGCGCCATCTTCCACGGCTGGGTGGTGCAGAAGGTGGCGGAGTTCCTGGACACTTTAGAAAGGGACCTGCAGCGGGGCGTGGGGAGCCGCCTGGACTCCCTGCTGGGTCAGTGCATGTACTTCGGCCTGTCTTTCAGCAGGGTGGGGGCAGACTTCCGCGGACTGCTGGCGCCCATGTTCCAGCAGGTGGCCACGGAGACGTTCAGCAGAGCCGTGCAGGAGGCGGTGGAGAAGTTCCAGGAGGACATGAACCTGTACACGCTCATCGCCCTGCCCTCAGTGCTGGCAGGGACCATCCCCCCCGTGGCCCCAAGCACTCAGCCCGGCACCCTGCAGCCCCCAATGTCCCTGTTGGAGTTCCAGCCGCTGGCCTGCTTCCTTAACAACATCCTGACCGCCTTCAACGACCTGCGGCTCTGCTGCCCAATCGGAGCAGCACAGGACGTCACCGCAAGTCTGGAAGATGGTCTGAAAATGGTGAGCACATAACACATCAGACATTACCCCAAACTAGCAAGATGAACAAAGGTCAAACGTCTTTGGAAAGTTTTTTGCGCAGGGTAAAGGAGCCAGTGAGGAGACAGAAGAAGAACCTACGACTTCACAGAAGCCCGACTGGAAATATGGATTTATAGCGACAGGTGGTTCCCACGCACCAAGTCCGCTCAGCAGAATATACAGCGACCGGCTCTCTAATGAGACAATGAAGCCTTTAAAACTGCTTCACCACTTCATTTTGATCCAAAACCCCTAGATATTTAGGAAAATCATCCTATCTTTTTATTTTGTTGTATTTATCCGCCACACTTTAAAGGCCGGTCGTGAAAATATTGTCTGACATTAAACTGGTCCGGGGTGCAAAAAAGGTTGGGGACCGCTGCTGTACATCCATGTTGTCCATCCTACTACAGTCTCATGAAGTCCAGTGGAAGCCCGTTTGAGGTCCCTCTTGGACTTGATGAGACGTCCCACTAAGAACTTAAAGTCTGGACATTTGGACAGTCTGTGTTTGTGTTGGTGTGGCTGTTCTTACTTGTGAGGTCTGGATTGATGTGTTGAGTGTTGCTGGTCTTGTTTCCATCAGGTGACCCGTCAGATTTTGGTGTTTCACCGGGCCGAAGAGTCGGCCTTCAGCAGCAGAGAGAAGGAATTGTTCATCCAGTTCTGCAGTTCCTATGCTGAAGACCTGCTGCCGTTCCTCAACCGCTGTCTGCAGGTCCTGTTTTCTCCAGCTCAGCTCGCTCTCATCCTGGGTGAGGACTCAAAGAAACAGTTTTAAATGTTTGTCCGTTGTCACATCAGTGCACGTTCAGGGCCCAATTTGTTCATTAAAAACCTTTTCAAAAGAAAGAGAAAAGATCTTCAGCTCTTGAGAGCTAGGAAAACTCCCGTGACCCGTCAACATTCCTGGCAGAATTGTGAGTCTGGTTCTTCTGAGTCTTATGCCGTGTTCTTTTGCAGGTGTTCCTGCGACTCAGCTGCACAGGTACGGCAGCTTGGGCTCCATCGACCTTGCTGTGGTTCTCGAGCCTCTGCGCTTTGTGCTTCCACAGAAAGAGACATTGGCGCCGGCACCAGCACTGGAGCTTGACATCAGCACTGAGCTTGGCAACCTGACTTTTGAGACAGAACGCAACGTACCAGTAACGGATCCAGACCCCACACTGAGCCTTTCTGGTTCCAGAGACCCTGAATCTGAGCCGGTCTCTGGACTGACAGAGCCCAAGTCTGAGGAACGAGAGGAAGCGACGATACAGGACGAAGAGTTTTCTTTGGAGTAACAGTCACAATTTGTGTCGATCAGCTAATTTTCGCCTGACTTGAATCGAGTTTAAATTTTCTGTTGTTCGGTGTCTGGGTTGTTAAAATGTGTGTGTGAACAGTTTCGGGACTATAAACTGGATTAAACATGCTGATTCCCACTTGAGGTCGAATGGGTTCATCTTAGAGCTATGATTTCTTTAGTCGTTGCAGCTGTTTTCTGACCTTCCACTGCAGCATATGGTCAAAGTTGTTATATTCTGGGTCCTGCGACCCACTGAAGTAGAAACACTCAGATCCATCCATGATGATGTGAACAGTGACTATTACCAGAAGGAAAACTGGAATCATCTCTTCTGCTTGACACATTTCAATGAGAGTAAGAAGCTACTAAGGATGGATGTTTTCTTTAGTCTCAGTCTGAAGGTGGAAAATAGTTACTCAAGTAGTGTACTTCAGTTACTTTGAGTATTTCAATTTTGTGATACAATAGTTTCACTCCAAAAAATTTCACATTAAAATTACAAAATAAATTCTTATTCCCATTATTAGAAGTTTAATATTCGATTTTATGGTCCTTGAAGGACATTGTCGACATTACTCTGCAGTTTATAACAACAACAATAATAATAATAATAATCTGGAAGCAGAGGGGAAACTGTTAGCCTAGCTTAGCACAAAGACTCAAAGCAGAGGGAAACTTAACTTCACTGTATCAGGAGAGAAAAACAATAGAATCTCAATAGAATCCAGCTGCAGCAGCTCAGTCTGAGTCACGTGCCGAGTTTATTTAAACAGTGGACTGTTCCTTTACAGGATCTGAGGAGCAGATATAATAAATGACCCATTTAATAGGAAACACTAAACAATAAAAATACTGAGCAGATTCTCGTGTTTCATTTGACTGAAGTCAAAATTTCAATGTACTGGTCATTAACGAACATTATGCTGATAAAGGATTTAACACTAGAGTTTCTATCAGTTTTCAAGTTGCTGTATTTAAAGGCTCATTCCACTGTTTCTGCAGGAGCTGTCGTCAACAGGGTCAAAGTTGAAAACCACATGTACAGTTTTTTTAATGGAACATTAAATCTGATGACGCCGCTTCCTGTGTTCGTCCGCTCTACTTCTTTTTGACGAACTTCTTCCGGGCGGTGTTGGGGTTTCCTCGCCTCCTGCCGCCTCCACACTGGCCGTCTCTGATCTGCAGGTTAGCAGCTCGACTGTAGATGTCGTTCTCGCAGAAGGGCGAGCCTCCGGCCACGTAGTCTGGGTCGAAGACGTTGGTCTTCTGACGAGCCTTTCGGGAGACTCTCTGCTGGGGGAAACGCTGGTCCTCCACCAGGTGCGGGTTGTTGCCGTGTTTCCCTCCGTGAGGCAGAGGCAGCGAGTGCTGAAACAAACAACCCAGGAGGTCAACACGCGAACTGCAGATTAACGTGGCAGTTTGAGGTCCTTAAATGGATTATTAGACTTTTTTAATAACATTAATAAACAGTGTTTTATGTGTAATAGTGGCAACAAATTATCCCAAAGTTTACTGTGACTCATGAAAACCAAACAATGGAGACGTAAAGTGGGAAAATGATTTACTACATCAAATGGTTCCAAACTTGTATTATAAACTTATTCTGTTTGTCTTTGTGTTTAATTTTCTGGGGAAATACTGTATTTAACTTATCAAGCAACAACGTACACAAAAGTAAGTACAAATACTGAATATAAAACCTGTACAAAAATAAAACCTAAAGAACCTGTGAATATCTGTCTCACCCTGAGTCCTCTGGGGTTCAGCACTTTGGGATTTTTGGAGAAATGCATCTGCATGCTGCCGTCCTCGCTGACCGTCACCGCCAGCTTCTTCAGAGTCTTGTTTCCACAGTGAGGACAGAAAACTTTGTTCATGTTACTGGTCGTCCTGAAATTCAAAAACACTTTCAGTTAAGCTGCACGTGTGACTGACGAGGAATTAACAGCTACAGTCGAGGTTTGTTAAAAGGAGCAATAATTTGTCACATTCACAGACTTGACTTGAAAATCAACTGAACTAAACATTAACCGTTAAATCATCAATACTTTTTTAGACCCATTAGAACTGTTTAAGAATTTGAAGGTTCTTGGGTTTTGGACTTTAGAGGGGCCCTGTTGTACAGAACTTTAGGTCTGTTTTACGCTGTGTGTGATAGTTTGTTACTCACTTGAAGCAGGCGTGACACCTCAGGACATAGTTCCTCGCCTGTTTGATCACCATCCCGTTAACGGAGAGGATGTGGAGCCCGATCTGAATCAGAACGTTCTGCACGAATAAGATGTTCTCTTTAGATTAACCTGTAACTAATAACCATGCTGATCAAAACACAGACTGTGCTGCGTTACAGTCAGTGGTATCCATTTCATTCACAAACCTGAGGGGTTCAGAATATTAGGAACAGCTCTGACTGATGGAGTCCAGGACATCACCTCCTTAATAAGCTTAATAATAGACGTAACTTACAATTATACTGAGCCTTATAACGAGCAGTGTGACAGAAGGGCTGTTGTACTGATTCATGTCTAATAAAGTCCTGTCAGTGAAAATAAACAACATAACACCATTCATTCATATTTTTATTAGAATTATTGTTAATTAATCGGTGAAAAGTTGCTTCCAGGTGAAATCTGTGACAGATTCGAGAAGTCTGTTACCTGCATGGCGAAGTCGGTCGTCAGACATCCGACTCTGACGCCAGCAGGAGACGTCCAATCAGCAGAGTCCATCTTCACTTCTTTAATGTTACTTGGAGTGATCCACCCTCCTCCATCATCATCATCATCATCCTCCTCCTCCTCCTCCTCCTCCTCCTCTTTAGGCTCGTTCTCTTTGTCCTCGTCGTCTGGTTGGTCATCTGCCTCAGGTGATGCGTTAGACACTGAAGTGCTGTCGACTCTCTGCGAACAAACCAGCATCAAATCATGAATCACGACCTTCATTCTTACAGGTCTGAGCAGAATTTAATCACAGTATTTTCTTACTGTAAATTTGTGTGTTTTGTTGTTTGTCCTGTATTAGCAGAATGAGTAACTTGTTCTTAATTTTCTGTAACCTTAGAACTAATTAAAAACCACTTAACCTCCTTGGCAAACAGAGATAAACAAATTAGTAACGACAGAAAAACCGGATTAGAACTCACCAGTAAATCCAGCAGGCTGTCATCGACAGACGGCACCGGTTCTCTCCAGAACCGGAAGCTGTTAAACTCGTCACTGTCCACTGTCTGTTGGTCCGTCTGTTTCTGTTTGTTGTTGGAACTTAAAACCTCCACCGGTTCCTGAAAAGCAACAGTAACAGATTTAATAACAACTTAATGTAAACTAGAACTAAAAATTTGAGATATCCCACGCCACACCTGAGGGTCTGTATCAGCTGGAATAAATCCAATCAGAATCTAACCCTGTCTGTCCTGAACCCTAACGTGTTAAACTCTACATAGAGAACATCAGAGAGACTCTACTTTGGGTAAAATCCGGTGATTCTCTACACTCTGTTTGTCCTCAGTAAGTCATGAGTGTAGAAAACGTCCAGCAGCAGCTTCTCCTGTTTCTGCATTTACTGCTTCACTAATGAAGGAACCTGTTGGTTAAAGTGTCTCTGGACTAAGGAAGATGCTCCACTAACACCACTGTATAACCACAAGTGTTTCTAGAGAAGAAGAGAGAGGGTTATTGTTGGTCTGACTGACCAGTAACTTCAGCAGGTCGCCGTCGATGGACGGCAGCGGCTCCCTCCAGAACTGGAAGCTGTTAAACTGTTCAGTGTCAGCTGATGTGTCTGTCTGAGTCGGCCTGCTGCTCAAACCGTCTACAGGTTTCTGCAGACACGAAAAAATACAGCATTGATTTCACAGTTTAATAACAATGTTATACAATTCATGATAAAGAACCTGCAGATGAACCATCAGGTTTGGATACCTTGGAGGGAAAGTGGAAGCCTGCAACATTAACAGGCGTCTCTGGGTGGCGCTGTGTGAACTGGATATTAACCTGAAACAGAAAATGTTTGAACAGATTCAATCAGCTGAATCTGACTGTGTTTAATAAACGAGTTAAAGTGAGTCAATCCCCAAACACCATGTTTAGCCCAACTTAGCACTAAGACTGGATACGGGGGGAAACTCTTAGCTTAGTTCAACATCCAGAGAGGAAAAAAACAAGTCAGTGATTTTCTGGCTGGTTCTGTAAGTAGTGTTTGTTCAGCAGGTACCTTGACCTCCGGTTCTCTCCTCAGGTGTTGGGAGCCGACATGCTCCAGTTCCAGCTGGTAGGTCAGAGCCAGGACCTTGATATCAGTTGCTGAAAGACTCGGGTAGTCTCCAGTCTTCTTGGAGAACTCAGTCACTGAACACAAAGACATCAACGTGTCAGACACAAGTTCCCGGCTGTATTTATAAAAGTAACAGAAAAGGTAAAGAGATATAGAGAGGGAAGGAAAAACTACTTCTGAAACGTGTCTGATGTGTTCTTGTTTTGTTACAGCGTCTGACGTGTTCAGGTGCAGTTTGGTTACCGTGTCTGACGTGTTCAGGTGCAGTTTGGTTACCGTGTCTGACGTGTTCAGGTGTAGTTAAGTTACAGCGTCTGACGTGTTCAGGTGTAGTTAAGTTACCGCGTCTGACGTGTTCAGGTGTAGTTAAGTTACAGCGTCTGACGTGTTCAGGTGTAGTTAAGTTACAGCGTCTGACGTGTTCAGGTGTAGTTAAGTTACAGCGTCTGACGTGTTCGGGTGTAGTTAAGTTACAGCGTCTGACGTGTTCAGGTGTAGTTAAGTTACAGCGTCTGACGTGTTCGGGTGTAGTTAAGTTACAGCGTCTGACGTGTTCGGGTGTTTAAGTAAAGCGTCTGACGTGTTCGGGTGTAGTTAAGTTACAGCGTCTGACGTGTTCGGGTGTAGTTAAGTTACAGCGTCTGACGTGTTCGGGTGTAGTTAAGTTACAGCGTCTGACGTGTTCGGTGTAGTTAAGTTACAGCGTCTGACGTGTTCGGGTGTAGTTAAGTTACAGCGTCTGACGTGTTCGGGTGTAGTTAAGTTACAGCGTCTGACGTGTTCGGGTGTAGTTAAGTTACAGCGTCTGACGTGTTCAGGTGTAGTTAAGTTACCGTGTCTGACGTGTTCAGGTGTAGTTAAGTTACCGTGTCTGACGTGTTCAGGTGTAGTTAAGTTACCGCGTCTGACGTGTTCAGGTGTAGTTAAGTTACAGCGTCTGACGTGTTCGGGTGTAGTTAAGTTACCGCGTCTGACGTGTTCAGGTGTAGTTAAGTTACAGCGTCTGACGTGTTCAGGTGTAGTTAAGTTACCGCGTCTGACGTGTTCAGGTGTAGTTAAGTTACCGTGTCTGACGTGTTCAGGTGTAGTTAAGTTACCGCGTCTGACGTGTTCAGGTGTAGTTAAGTTACCGCGTCTGACGTGTTCAGGTGTAGTTAAGTTACCGTGTCTGACGTGTTCGGGATGTGGTTCTCTGAAGATGAGCTGGTACGGCAAAAAGGCCAGACTCCTCCTGGTGGGTTTGTCTCTGATCTCGTCCACCACATCCTTCAGGGTGTAGATGTTTTTGCCGATATCCTACAACACAAACAAACACAGTTTTTTGACATCAGGAATAAACCTTCACACTCACACACTAAAATCAATCAGAGTCTGAATCATTTCTACTTATTGTTAAAAAAACTGCAGTCTACTCCCACATGCTATGATAAAAGTAAAATCAGTGGCCGTAAAAGCCACTTCCCAAACTGTGACTGAATATGAATAACGTGAAATATTCCTTTATTTTACTTTATTTGGTGTAGCAACAATACTTTATACTGATTTCTATAATCGAACACATTTGTCAGCGTCTGTGTCACCGCTTCAACTGTGATTACTGAATAATAATAAGTTGCTGGACTATACTAAGAAATAAAGACGTTTGTCTGTGTCACCGCTTCAACTGTGATTACTGAATAATAATAAGTTGCTGGACTATACTAAGAAATAAAGACTTTTGTCTGTGTCACCGCTTCAACTGTGATTACTGAATAATAATAATAAGTTGCTGGACTATACTAAGAAATAAAGACTTTTGTCTGTGTCACCGCTTCAACTGTGATTACTGAATAATAATAATAAGTTGCTGGACTATACTAAGAAATAAAGACTTTTGTCTGTGTCACCGCTTCAACTGTGATTACTGAATAATAATAAGTTGCTGGACTATACTAAGAAATAAAGACTTTTGTCTGTGTCACCGCTTCAACTGTGATTACTGAATAATAATAAGTTGCTGGACTATACTAAGAAATAAAGACTTTTGTCTGTGTCACCGCTTCAACTGTGATTACTGAATAATAATAATAAGTTGCTGGACTATACTAAGAAATAAAGACTTTTGTCTGTGTCACCGCTTCAACTGTGATTACTGAATAATAATAATAAGTTGCTGGACTATACTAAGAAATAAAGACGTTTGTCTGTGTCACCGCTTCAACTGTGATTACTGACAATAATAATAAGTTGCTGGACTATACTAAGAAATAAAGACGTTTGTCTGTGTCACCGCTTCAACTGTGATTACTGAATAATAATAATAAGTTGCTGGACTATACTAAGAAATAAAGACTTTTGTCTGTGTCACCGCTTCAACTGTGATTACTGAATAATAATAATAAGTTGCTGGACTATACTAAGAAATAAAGACTTTTGTCTGTGTCACCGCTTCAACTGTGATTACTGAATAATAATAATAAGTTGCTGGACTATACTAAGAAATAAAGACTTTTGTCTGTGTCACCGCTTCAACTGTGATTACTGAATAATAATAATAAGTTGCTGGACTATACTAAGAAATAAAGACTTTTGTCTGTGTCACCGCTTCAACTGTGATTACTGACAATAATAATAAGTTGCTGGACTATACTAAGAAATAAAGACGTTTGTCTGTGTCACCGCTTCAACTGTGATTACTGAATAATAATAATAAGTTGCTGGACTATACTAAGAAATAAAGACGTTTGTCTGTGTCACCGCTTCAACTGTGATTACTGACAATAATAATAAGTTGCTGGACTATACTAAGAAATAAAGACTTTTGTCTGTGTCACCGCTTCAACTGTGATTACTGAATAATAATAATAAGTTGCTGGACTATACTAAGAAATAAAGACTTTTGTCTGTGTCACCGCTTCAACTGTGATTACTGAATAATAATAATAAGTTGCTGGACTATACTAAGAAATAAAGACTTTTGTCTGTGTCACCGCTTCAACTGTGATTACTGACAATAATAATAAGTTGCTGGACTATACTAAGAAATAAAGACGTTTGTCTGTGTCACCGCTTCAACTGTGATTACTGAATAATAATAATAAGTTGCTGGACTATACTAAGAAATAAAGACGTTTGTCTGTGTCACCGCTTCAACTGTGATTACTGACAATAATAATAAGTTGCTGGACTATACTAAGAAATAAAGACTTTTGTCTGTGTCACCGCTTCAACTGTGATTACTGAATAATAATAATAAGTTGCTGGACTATACTAAGAAATAAAGACTTTGTCTGTGTCACCGCTTCAACTGTGATTACTGAATAATAATAATAAGTTGCTGGACTATACTAAGAAATAAAGACTTTTGTCTGTGTCACCGCTTCAACTGTGATTACTGAATAATAATAATAAGTTGCTGGACTATACTAAGAAATAAAGACTTTTGTCTGTGTCACCGCTTCAACTGTGATTACTGAATAATAATAATAAGTTGCTGGACTATACTAAGAAATAAAGACTTTTGTCTGTGTCACCGCTTCAACTGTGATTACTGAATAATAATAATAAGTTGCTGGACTATACTAAGAAATAAAGACGTTTGTCTGTGTCACCGCTTCAACTGTGATTACTGACAATAATAATAAGTTGCTGGACTATACTAAGAAATAAAGACTTTTGTCTGTGTCACCGCTTCAACTGTGATTACTGAATAATAATAATAAGTTGCTGGACTATACTAAGAAATAAAGACTTTTGTCTGTGTCACCGCTTCAACTGTGATTACTGACAATAATAATAAGTTGCTGGACTATACTAAGAAATAAAGACTTTTGTCTGTGTCACCGCTTCAACTGTGATTACTGAATAATAATAATAAGTTGCTGGACTATACTAAGAAATAAAGACTTTTGTCTGTGTCACCGCTTCAACTGTGATTACTGACAATAATAATAAGTTGCTGGACTATACTAAGAAATAAAGACGTTTGTCTGTGTCACCGCTTCAACTGTGATTACTGACAATAATAATAAGTTGCTGGACTATACTAAGAAATAAAGACTTTTGTCTGTGTCACCGCTTCAACTGTGATTACTGACAATAATAATAAGTTGCTGGACTATACTAAGAAATAAAGACTTTTGTCTGTGTCACCGCTTCAACTGTGATTACTGACAATAATAATAAGTTGCTGGACTATACTAAGAAATAAAGACGTTTGTCTGTGTCACCGCTTCAACTGTGATTACTGAATAATAATAATAAGTTGCTGGACTATACTAAGAAATAAAGACTTTTGTCTGTGTCACCGCTTCAACTGTGATTACTGACAATAATAATAAGTTGCTGGACTATACTAAGAAATAAAGACGTTTGTCTGTGTCACCGCTTCAACTGTGATTACTGACAATAATAATAAGTTGCTGGACTATACTAAGAAATAAAGACGTTTGTCTGTGTCACCGCTTCAACTGTGATTACTGACAATAATAATAAGTTGCTGGACTATACTAAGAAATAAAGACGTTTGTCTGTGTCACCGCTTCAACTGTGATTACTGAATAATAATAATAAGTTGCTGGACTATACTAAGAAATAAAGACTTTTGTCTGTGTCACCGCTTCAACTGTGATTACTGACAATAATAATAAGTTGCTGGACTATACTAAGAAATAAAGACTTTTGTCTGTGTCACCGCTTCAACTGTGATTACTGACAATAATAATAAGTTGCTGGACTATACTAAGAAATAAAGACTTTTGTCTGTGAATAAAAACGGAATTTGATGAGGTTTAATGTGACTGTGACGAAGCTTTAGGCCTCCACCACAGTCATCTTCACTGTCCACAATCGGACAGTCTAAACACAAAAACACACTATCTGATACGTTCTATTAGCATTAATCAGATTATTTTATTACAACAGTAAAGATTTCTCACCTGCAGAGGAGCTTTCTTTAAAAACGCTCCTGCATCTGCGACAACATGCTCCACCAGGGTGGGCGCCATCTTGGATCAATGACCAATAACTGGACCGACCAATCAGAAGAGACAACGCAGTTACGTCACCACGCATGCAACATTCACGTCTGACACGGTGCGTTCATCAATCAGTGGGTGTTAAGTTAATTAAAACATCTTCAGAAGAGAATTAAAAAGTGTTTAACATGTTTAAAATGTTCAGGTTAAAAAGCTGTTTTTGTCTTGTGGATTATGATTTTATTTGTCATTGTAGGCAAAAGCCATTTCGTACAGTATTGGAAAATGTATAAAACAATGCTAATTGTAATCATAAACCTTACGTCTTATTTAATTTATCTCACAAAGTAAAGTGACTTTTTCTTTAAGAAAAATATTGTAACGACATAACTTTTTTCTTTTAATGGCAGAAAGTTTTGCAGAACAACTAAAAACTGTGGTATAAAGTCACAGTTTAATGTACAGAGTAAAAATTAATTTGACTAAAATCACAAGATAAAAGTCAAATGTTTACCTAGTTAAAACTGTATGAAATGTGTATTTTGCTTGGTAAGATTCAAAAATCTTTATTAATACCAGTGAGAAATTGTTTCTCCTTGTTACAGTTGTTCTCAACTCAGACAGAAAGAAATGGAACCACATCAACACAAATACAGAATAAGATCAATAGAGTAAACTCAGTGTATATACAGAATATGTCAGATGGATAAAATCTGTTCAATAATTATAGTCCAGGGTGGAACAAGTCATTATTATGAAATAAACCATCAACACTATACAATCTTTACTAATTTGATCTAACTTTTTTATTTTTGTCAAACTAATAAAAAATGTTTTTGCATGTATAAAATAAAGCGAGTAGAGATATTTTAATATGTTTTTCTTTGCTATTCGACCAGTGGTTGTCAGTTGTAAAGTTCCATCTAAATAAGGTGCTGCATTCTTATGTGAATAAATTAAAAAGCAACTATTTAATTTAAAACATTTGGCATTAACATTACAAACATTATTTGTAGTGTCGTCAAAGTAGAAGAAAACGTTCATCTGTGTTATTCGGTTCTTCATTGAGAGGCTTTTACCAATTTTCTCCACGTCCGTGAACGCAGCGTCAGAGCTCATCACGTCACGTGACGTTTGTTGACGGTAGAGGAAGGAGGAAGATGGCGGCTCGGTGGAGCAGCGAGAATGTGGTGGTGGAGTTTCGGGATTCCCAGGTATTCCTGTCCGAAAGCTCCGCTGTGAATAAACACACCGGCAGCTCAGGTGGACGACCGCGTAACGGAGCCGGAAAAAGTTCTGTCAAACACAAAACTACAACCGAGCTTAAGTTTAAACTCGTGTTTTCAATCAACTGTGCAGCGAGTTAATCGACTTAGAGGTTGATGATCGAATAATCGTTTCAGTTGTGAATGAGTTCTGGTTCCAGCTCGGTCCAGAGACGGGACCCGAGATGCGTTCTTAAATGAGAAAAATCAGAACAAACCGAACCGACACCGGCACAGTCTCATCTTTAGTTTGTACTGTTGAGTTCAGTGAAGGCGTCAAACAGTGTTTTCAAGTCAAGTCAAGAAGCTTTGTTGTCATTCCAACCACATGTAGCTGAAGCAGTACGTAGTGAAATGAGACAACGTTTCTCCAGAACCATGGTTCTACATAAGACATTAACAAGACAGAACATGGGGCTGAGGACTGCTAAGTTGTCCACATGAAGTGCATCCTGTGCAAGAACACAAAGAGAAAGTGCAGACAGACGTCAGAAGACAAAAACAGAACACAAGACACAAAACAGCAGCGACCAGTAGCGGAAATGAATACAATTAATACAACATGTCAAATCTAGAGAGTGTGTGTGTGTGTGTGTGTGTGTGTGTGTGTGTGTGTGTGTGTGCTCGGTTCAGTTTGTTGTGTGTGTGTGTGTGTGTGCTCGGTTCAGTTTGTTGTGTGTGTGTGTGTGTGCTCGGTTCAGTTTGTTGTGTGTGTGTTGAGGAGCCTGATGGCTTGGGGGAAGAAGCTGTTCAACAGTCTGGTTGTGAGGGCCCGAATGCTCCGGAACCTCTTCCCTGATGGCAGAAGTGTGAAGATTGGGTGTGAGGGGTGGGTGGGGTCGTCCACAATGCAGGTAGCCTTGTGGATGCAGCGTGTGGTGTAAATGTCCGTGATGGAGGGGAGAGAGACTCCAATGATCTTCTCAGCTGTCCTCACTATCCGCTGTAGGGCCTTGCGATCCGTTTTATCATTTCTTAACTTTTATTCTCTATAATTCAACAATGTACAAGATTTACACATTTACAAGAAGCAGCTTGTTAACGATCAAGGACGTTTTAGAATATGTACAGTGGCAAGAAAAACTTTGTGAACCTGTTGGAATTTCATGATTTTCTGCATGAATTGGTCATAAAACGTGCTCTGATCTTCATCTAACTCACAACAATAGAAAAACACTGTCTGCTGAAAATAATAGTACACAAACATATGTTTTCATGTTTATATTGAACATAACATGTAAACATTCACAGTGCAGGGCGGAAAAAGTATGTGAACCTAATGACTTCTCCAAGAGCTAATTGGAGCCAGGAGTGAGCCAACCTTGAGTCCAATCAGTGTGATGATATTGGATGTGTTGCTGAAAGATGTCCTGCCCTTTAAAAACACACACCAGTTTTGGGTTTACTGGTTTCAAGAAGATGCCTAATGTGAACCATGTCTCGCAGAAAAGACCTACGATCAAGAATTGTTGACTTGCATTAAGCTGGAAAGGGTTAAAGAAGTATCTCCAAAAGCCTTGATGTTCATGTGTCCACGGTAAGACAGACTGTCTACAAATGGAGGAAGTTCAGCACTGTTGCTACTCTCCCTGGGCGTGGTCGTCCTGTAAAGATGACTGCAAGAGCACAGCGCAGAATGCTGAACGAGGTAAAGAAGAATCCTAGAGTGTCAGCTAAAGACTTACAGAAATCTCTGGCACATGCTAACATTTTGGTTGACACATCTACAATAAGGAAAACATCAAACAAGAATGGAGTACATGGGAGGACACCACGGAGGAAGCCATTGCTGTCCAAAAATATTGCAGCACGTTTGAAGTTTGCAAAAGAGCACCTGGATGTTCCACAGCACTACTGGCAAAATATTCTGTGGACAGATGAAACCAAAATTGAGGTGTTTGGAAAAAACACACAACACTATGTGTGGAGAAAAAAAGGCACAGCACACCAACATCAAAACCTCATCCCCACTGTAAAACATGGCGGAGGGAGCATCATGGTTTGGGGCTGCTTTGCTGCCTTAGGGCCTGGACGGGTTGTTGTCATTGATGGAAAAATGAATTCCAGAGTTTATCAAGACATTTAGCAGGAAAACGTAAGACCATCTGTCACCAACTGAAGCTCCACAGAGGATGGGTGATGCAACAGGACAATGATCCAAAGCATACAAGTAATTCAACAAAATAATAACTTCAACAGAACAAAATACACCTTCTGGATTGGCCCAGTCAGAGTCCTGATCTCAACCCGATTGAAATGCTGTGGCATGACCTTAAGAGAGCCATTCACACCAGATATCCAAACAGTTTGAAGAGGAGTGGTCCAAAATTACTCTAGATCGTTGTGCAGGTCTGATCTGCAACTACAGGAAACATTTGGTTGAGGTTATTGCTGCGAAAGACGGGTCAACCAGTTATTAAGTCCAAAGGTTATCATACTTTTTGTATGAATTGAATGTTTACATGTTATGTTCAATAAAAACATGAAAACATATGTTTGTGTACTATTATTTTCAGCAGACTGTGTTTTTGTATTGTTGTGACTTAGATGAAGATCGGAGCACATTTTATGACCAATTCATGCAGAAAAAACCATGAAATTCCAAAAGGTTCACAAAGTTTTTCTTGCCACTGTAGATGTTGTAAAGTTAATATCTTCTGTTCGTCCTTACTAACCAACAAGCATTAAACACACTAAAAAGTGCTGTTTTAAATCGATGTACAGTTAATGTGAGTTATTAAAACGTTAGTAGTGAGTTATAACAGATAGAATCTGTTGGTTTTCCACACATTTCCTCACCTGGTATTTGATTTTCAGGCCACGGCCATGTCAGTGGACTGTCTGGGCTCCCACGCTGTGCTCTCCGGGTAAGTCCATGTCACCTGAATGCACCACAGTTCACCTCAGTTCACCTGTCACTGTCACCTGTTATCCAATAAAACATGATCCAGTCACACTTTTAAAGCCCACCTGTACAGATTATGAATTATTCTAATGTTACAAATTATTTAATATTTTATATCACTTCACAGTACTCCAGTGCTTCTATGTTTTTATTTTATTTTTCTGTAGGAATGACTGAGCTATGGAAATATTTTGTGCCTATAGCTGTAGTGTTTGGTTGCCATGGTCACAGCTTCCATTTTTTGTGGTGTACGGTTGACATGGCCACCGCTGCTCGGATTCACTGGGTTCAGTCTCTGACATTAACACAGTGAGAATCTTGATCAAACATCCAGAAGAAGATTCAGTCGATTAACACGACAGACACTGAGAGAGATTGTCTCCAGTTCATTGTATCTGTTGTAGTTTTCAAGAACGACTCTGCTCCAGTCATGATGTTGATTTATAAAAACTCTTCATCATTTCAAATAATTAAAAAGCCCAAAGAGTCGACCAACACTTTTTCACATCCTCTCTGTTGCTTTTCTTTGTTTTCCCAGGCGTCGTTTCCTCTATATGGTAAACCTTGAGGCGCCATCTGAACCTCCACGGAAGATCGGTCGTCAGAGTAAATGGGACGTAGGAACGGTCCAGTGGAACCCGCACAAATCTGAGGCCCACGTCTTTGCCGCCTCGGTGAGTTCTGCTGTTAACTGTGACTAAAAGGTACAACAAGAAAACCTGATCCTGAAATAAACTAGTGTTTGTGTTCAGAGTAATCAGCGTGTGGACCTGTACTCGTGGAGGGACAGCTGTGGAGAGGTGCACACCTCCCTGCAGGGACACACCCGGGTCATCAGGTACCAGTAGAAGTTAAATTAAATACACCTCATTGCACGTTGCACCAGAACAACCACATGTGTCCACGAGTGTCCCAGATACAGTCAGCCTTTTGAAGGATCCTTCTTCTGATCAGGTTTTTCTGAGATGGTGAGACAATAAGACAAAACTGCAGACAGACAAATCTACAAAGGGAAACCTTCAAACTAAACACGATCAGAAACAGGATCGGGCTCAGAACCGGGACACCGGTCTACACATAAACTCACTCAGCGATAAACCTCTGTCCCCTGTGTCGTGTTAATGTCTCCAGTGATCTGGACTGGTCCTGGTTTGAACCCGAGTTCCTGGTCACCAGCTCAGTGGACACCTACATCTACATCTGGGACACAAGGTCAGAGACCTTCATTGACCTAGTTCAAGAGCTGGACTCACTCATTCAGTCCAGTTCATACTAAACCGGGTTTCTCTGTCTGTGTTTGACTCCACAGAGACACTCGGAAACCCACCGTGGCTCTGTCGGCTGTTGGTGAGTACTTTTACTTTCAGTAACATGTATTTTTACTGTGGTCAGTTACTGTTCCCGGTCAGACCTGGTTTCAGATTATTTCTGTGTGAATTACGGTAACCTGCAGAGACAGAATCCATCACAGCCTCATTCAGTTTGACCAACTTTAACATTATTGTCACGTGATGCTGTTTGACCGAAGAAGCTTTTCTTGCCCATTTGTATAAAAGTAAAGCTAAAACAATTCATTACTTTGATCAACTGAAAATTATTAATTAATTATTAAATTATTAATAACGGTTAATTGAAATAATGTCCGGATGTGATGTCACTTTGTAACTGTGAAGAAATTCTCACTTTCTCATTTTCATAAATGAATTAATTATTTGAGATGATCCTCATAGGAGGCACTGTGGCAGTTTCCAGCTTTTGGCTTTACTTTAAACTGTCTTCAGGGGAAGCTACGATAATGTTCAGCAGCCAGTCATGAGTGTTCAGATGTGTCCTTGAAAGCACCACTGAGGAGTAAATGGTTCCTGCTATAACACCACAGGACAAAAACGCAGCTTTTCCAAATAAAATGAGACCAAAAGGCTCATTTTAAAAGTTAGTGTCTGTCTGGGAGGAAGAAAATTACCTGTAAAAGTCAGGTAAAGATCAGTTATATGTCAAACCAAACTTTGATGCTCCACTTCTTCTCTTCATTGTGGTCCCAGCTGGAGCATCTCAGGTGAAGTGGAACAGGAAGCACCAGTATCTGCTCGCGTCCAGTCACGATGGAGACGTCCGGATCTGGGATAAAAGAGTGAGAGTTTGAGTCAGCAGAAGATTGTAACAGTCTGTGAATATGCGGTGGTGTCAGTTTCATGAGCTCTACTCCTCCTCCTGATTGTCTCTGAGCAGAAGCCGAACACGGCAGCCGAATACGTGGCTGCTCACCTGTCAAAGATCCACGGCCTCGACTGGCATCCAGACAACGAGTTCATCTTTGCCACGTCGAGCCAGGACAACTCTGTGAGGGTGAGAAACTCGGACAAATGTGGTTCTGTAGCTGTGTTAAATGTTTCTGTCTAACCTGTGTTCATTTCTTCCTCTACCAATCTGTGTAGTTTTGGGATTACCGACAGCCCAGGAAGTACCTGAACATCCTGTCGTGCCAGGTGCCGGTGTGGAAGGCCAGGTACACTGTGAGTGGTAACACCTGAGCTCACACTGAACTCTGCCACAAACCACCAGGTCAAACTTTACAGGAGGGAATGTAACATTACAGCCACTGAAGCCAAGAAAAGCAGAGTTAAAAAGCTGAGTACAGCGTGAAAAAGTTTTCAGACCAGTGTGGACATCACCGATCACATTGTGGTATTTCTCTGCTTTGTAATTGGTCAAAACTATTCAGAGCCCATTCAGCTGTACATTTATTTTTTAAGTTACAAAACATGATTTTGTACTAATTTACACATATACACATTTATTAGAAATCAAAAACTGAAATCTGTCATTCACAACAGCTTTCAGACCTTTTGCTGTGACAAACTGAACTGAGTGGACATAGTTTAGAAAATCCACACCACGTATCAGGACAAAAACCAAGACAGGAAGTCCAAGGACCTCCACAGTATCTTGTTGTGGTGAGGCTCAGATCAAAGGGTATTCTACTTTTCTAAATGTCTGGGTGTTCCCAGGAGCACAGTGGCCCCAGTTTTTGTTAAATGGAACAGGTCTAGAACCACAAGGGGTGGTTCAGCTCCTTCAGTGAAATGAAGGACTAGTCTCTGACTTCTTCTACGTTTCTAAAACACAGTAACTGTATCCACTCAATAAAATCTGCAACACTAAGAACTAAAACTGACTAAATCTGAATGATAAATTCTCCTGCACATTCTGACGTATCTGACTGATTAAGTATCAGCTGCGCTGAGACCGTGCGTGTGATGTGTGAAGTGTGATGTTTGGTTTGTGTTGTCTCAGCCGTTCTCCAACGGTCTGGTCACAGTCATGGTTCCTCAGCTGAGAAGAGAGAACAGTCTGTTACTGTGGAGCACGCTCGACCTCAACAGTCCCGTCCACGCCTTTGTCGGACACGACGACGTGGTGCTCGAGTTCCAGTGGAGGCCACAGAAAGAGGGTGACTACGTCATATAGCTTGTTTGTAAAACCAGGAAATCTTCAGAACTGCATGTTATGCAATGTTAGAATATTTTATTAAATGTCACAGTTGTAGATGGTTGGACAACTCTCGTCATGTTCAGATCTTTTAAGTGAACTCATTTCGCACACTGACTCCTTGTTGCATTTACCTGATAAACCGCTAAATCCCCCGGGGATCAGAATGTCTAATCTTAAGCTGTAATAAGTCAAGAATAAACATTTGACGTCACCTTCAGATGTTACGTTAGTAAAAGTCTGGAGGAGCGTTTACAGGAGGTTTAGATCAGAGCAGAGTCAGAATAGTTTTTTCAGTTTTGTTGTTGTTTTTTTGGTGAGAAGCAGATTGGCTCATGTTTTCACATCATACCGTGTGTTGTTCCATGTGGTTCTGTAGCTGTGTTAAATGTTTCTGTACTGAAAGAAGGTTTCTTGATGACTGCAGGGTCTAAGGACTACCAGCTGGTTACATGGTCCAGAGACCAGACTCTGAGGATATGGAGAGTGGATCCTCAGCTACAGAAGGTCAGTGTGCAGCCTCAGAGGCAAGTTCAGACAGATGCGTTTTCCTGATCCGATTCACTCTGATGATTGGATGTTGTGGTGCAGCTGTGTGTCAGTGACGTGGTCGAGGACCTGATGGAGGGGATGTCTCTGAACGCGGAGTCGGAGAAGTCGTCTCAGGAGTCTGAGACTCAGCACAGTGTCGGTCTTGCTGCTGAAAACCTGCAGGGTGAGAAGGAAGCAGATCTGTCAACACTGCAGATGAAAGATGTTTCTGAGCCTAAAATAACTCCTGCAGCTGAGGAACCTCCCATTCCGTATTACACAGCAGACTACACGGGATTTCCAGCAGGTTTTAAGTCTGTGGCCTGCCCTGGGATAAAATGACTATTTGACTTATTTAAAACGCTAATATTCAGATTCTGATTTATTATCTGCACATTTGACTCTGGTTTCTACTGACTCTCAACCTACTTACTCAATTCAACTTCAAAATAAAACCATGTTCATCACTATCGAAGACATTTCAGAAAACTGACCTGTCGTCTCCCAGATCAGGGAAGCTATCTGAGCTCTGGTGGTCGTCAGGACTCAGCGGTGGGTTCAGGTCTCCCTCAGACTCTGCAGCAGGAGTTCTCTCTGGTCAACCTGCAGATCAGGAACGTCAACGTGGAGGTGAGACTGGTACATCAGCTGAACCACATCACCACACACAGCACATCACTTCTCCACTTATTCTTGTCAGTGTCTTTACCTCAAGAAGTGCCCTTTCAAATTAAAAGCAGAATCAAATCCTCTTTAGACAAAGTCTCATTTTACCACATTGTCTCTGTTTCAGTATTTGTCTCATATTTGAGAACAAACTGTCAGATCCACAATTAAAATGGTCAAAACTACTGTTGTATACTAAAACGCATCGTGTCATTATTTTTTCACAGATGGATGCGGTAAACTGCAGCTGTGTGGTGTCGGCTCACTTCGGCAGCCATCAGGTTCACCTGGTGGTGAAGTTTCCCGCCCAGTACCCCAACAATGCCGCCCCCACCTTTCAGTTTGTCTCCCCAACCACCATCCCTTCTGCAATGAAGAACAAGATTCAGAAGGTATGCCCCTGAATGCACCGCAGCACACTGTAATAAAGTAAAGGGTTCTGTTGGTTAAATGTGAAATGACACACACAAATGTCTTTAACATCATATATATATATATAGATATATATATATAGATATATAGATATACATATATAGATATATATATATATAGATATATATATCACATCACAAATACTCCAACTTTCATATGTTCATAAAAAGTGAAAATAGTTTACATACAAATTCTGAATAGATTCTAGCAGTTCTGGTTCTGTAAAAATAGAAGCAGGACAGTAGAAAGTAGAAACATGACCTCTGATGGTTCACATGTGACTGTGTCTTGTTTGTCCTCTGTTCAGATCCTGACGGACACGTCGCTTCAGAAAGTGAAGAGGAACCAGAACTGTCTGGAGCCGTGTGTCCGACAGCTGGTGTCCTGTCTGGAGTCCGACATGGTGAGGACAAACACACTCTCAAATTAGTCTTTCTCTACCTGTGGGGACCCTTGTTGACATAAAACTTATCACGGGGCCTCGCCCTAAATTACCCCAATGTTTACCCAGAACCTAACCTGAACCCCCTCACAGTCCTTTGAAGGTGATAGAACCAGACAAAAGGTCTTCACTGTCTTAGAAGAGTATGTGCGTGTACAGCAGCAGTTCATCCCTATAGGTTGTCTCTTCATGATGTCTTTGAGTCTCAGACTCAGGAGGACGGTCCGGCCTCTGGTCCCTTCGTCCTCTCGAACCCCGTCACTCCGGCCCTGCAGGCGTTTCCTCGAGTCACCAACACGTACGGATCTTATCAGGTAACAAACCAGAGGAAAACACCAGGACGTCACTTTGACTGTAGGAACCTATGAAACTTGGATGAACCACAAACACCTGGTTTCTCATTTAGTTTCAGTGTTTTGTGATGATTTTTCTTCCAGGACGCCAACATCCCGTTCCCTCGGACCTCAGGTGCTAGGTTCTGTGGCACCGGCTGCCTCGTATACTTCACCCGACCAATCACCATGCACCGCTCTGTCCCGCCCACCGAACCCACGCCCAGGTAAACAGCTGAGCGATGGTGGTCAGCAGCCTCACTGCTATTATTCAAAAATCTGCTGAAACAGAAACATTTCTTCTTATAGAAAGTTACTTTAAGTTCTTCTGTATGACTTAGATGTTTTGCGTTGTTCCTCACTTGTAGTTGGATAAAAGTGTATTATTATCATTATTATCATTATTATCATTATTATCATTATTATTATTAGTCCAAGGAGCTTTCTGTAGAACCCCATAGTATCATGTTGTGATGAGACACAGATCAAAGGGCAAACTTCCATTTCTAAAGCCTAGAACCACCAGGACTCTTCCTATAGTCAGACCTAGAACCCAGCGGTCACTAACAGAGCTCAGACGTTCTCTGTAGACATGACAGAACCAATATTATTATTATTCTATAATATTATTATCGTTAATAATCTTCTGGTTCTTTTCTTTATTCATTGTTGGGAGTTCACACAATTCATTGTTTTGTCTTCTCCAGTGTGTGTTGTTTAATCTATTTTTAATATTATTATTATTATATTTTGTATTAAATGATAAATAAAATGATCAATAACTTATCTCAATTATGGTTTTAATTACTACATATATATTTTTTATTTTATTTGTAGAAAAATGTACATTTGTACATACTTTGTGTACATACAGTAACTGTAACACAGCGACGTTTGCAGCAACTGATGTGGTCTAAATATTTTCTAAAGTGATTGTACGACACAGTTTCACCCTAAAACCTAAAGAGGTGCAGGCGTTGAGTGGGAGCTGATCCCAGACTGTGAATGAAGTGTGACGTGCAGGAATGTAACTTCCAGCTCAGAGAGAATGAGAACGGCTAGAGTTGAAGGGCGAGACGTCTGTTGTCAATGACACAATTAAAAATATTCAATGATCAAGAAGGTTTCAATGAGAAGAGAGAAACTAGATGTGATTTTCTGTGTTTTAAGGACTTTTGTATAAAAATCAGATCAAATAGTTTATTATTTAAATAATTCAGTCATTTTAACTTTGAATTTGAACCTTAAGGTTCGTGTTAAAATAAGCCTCCAGGAAATGGATACTATTCATTTCATGTTTTCTGGCAGAAAAACAAATATGTGTGCGTGTTTAATGTGTTTATTACTGTGTTTACTGTGTGTGTGTTCAGGTCTCTGTCCGCCCTGTCGGCCTATCACAGCGGCGTGTTGACTCCCATGAAGATGCGTTCAGAGTCTCAGAGCACACTGCGGCTCTACAGCGGCAGCCCGACTCGCTCTGACAAAGACACCGTCTCCATCTCCTCTTTCTATTACAAAGAACGGGTAAGACACACACACATTAATCAGCTGATCAGTGAGCTCTGACATGGTCTCACCTGTGTGTTTGTCTAAATTAACATATTATGACACATAATATGTTGGAATGCACAAAGCACATTTATTGTGCGAAACACAGCAGTGGGTTTGTCCCATTAACCGTTTATCTCTCTGCAAAGTGTGTGGAGTGAGCACTAAACTAAACAGAGAAGAACATATATAACGTTCTTAAATGATGGAACACTTAAGAACATTTTGCTGATACGAAGGCGAAAACAGATTCTAGTTAGAACCAAGACATGCACTTACACCTTCCTTCGGACCCAAATGTAAATAAAAAAAATAAAGCTACAAGTAACAACTAGCAGGTGAATCGAGAGGCCCTGATGAGAGGCTGAGCTGTGGTTTTGAAATGTGATGAGAATGAGTGAATACTGCAGCCTGATTGGAGCATGAGACTGAGGATGAGGTCCAACCAGGGAGAATGTTAGACAGCTCTAATCTCTCTGGCACCTGTCCTGAAGTGTTTCCTTAAAGCTGCTGAGTACACCTGCTACTTGGGCTGCATTGAGGTCAGAAACAAGTAACCAGTCCAGATTTTGTTTGGAGGGAAACCGAGACCACATCCCCACAAGAGTCTTTGTGCGGTACTTTGCCAGTTTGGACTTGCTCAAAGGAACCGAAGCAGTAAAGTCAAGTTCCGACTAAACAAGACAGGTCTGAAAACACCAACAGGGACATGACAGAATCAGTTGGCCTGAAGATCAGCTGAAAGGTTTAAATCCTGCTCCCAGGTTCTGACTTTGTTGGGGGGTGGGGGGTGGGACACAGTGAGGATTACTCCTGGTGTTTTCTGTGTCCCATCTGTCTCCCTGATGGATTTTTGTTTGTTTTTACTTCTCTGTGTTGTTTCTCTCTGACCAATCACCTGTCACCATGATGCTGTTGGCCTCTCCTCCTTCTCACTTTCCTCCAATCAGAAGCTCCCAATCTCTGCCTCCCGCCGCTGGTCTGTCCAAACCCTCCATGATTGGCCGGTACTGAGCCCCTGTCCATCTTTCTCTGTGCCTCCGTCTCTGCACACCTTCCCCTGCATCGCTCCTCCTCTCCTCTGGGTTTTTGTCCTTCATCAGATTTTAACATTAATGCTCTTTGCATGATGCCCTCTCGACTAACACCATACGGACTGAGAGCCGCCACAGATGGTCATTAGGTCTGAATGTAAAAGTGCATCAGTAAAACTGAACGTTGTGGTTACATGTCTGCTGAAGTAAAATCCAGTGTAGCATCATAAAAACACAGCGTGATGATAAACAGTATTGAAGACAGCTCCTACCTGGCTGGTAAAATTAAACGGAACAACCTGTAACTGCAGCTCATCCAGACTAAAGCTCATTGAGTGTTTTCTGTGCTTTGTGTCTCTTTGTTCCCGAAAAAAAAAGTACTTTAGTACCTGAATAAAATTAATGAACTATTTAATTTGAGATAATTAATTTATTACTCATCCTTGTTACAACTCTCTAACAAACCATTTTTGTTCATAGGTCAAACAGTAGTGGAAAGTAACTAAGTACATTTACTAAAGCACTGTATTGTACTTTCTGCTACTGGCGTCTGTTGTACTCAAAGTCATATGTTTATAAAAAGTATGATCGAACAACAAAATCAGCTCCAGCGTTGCTGCTGCAACATGTGTATTATCATCTGTTGGAACCAGTTATTATCTTTAGACCTACACTGCACTTTCCCTGAACTTCACTGAAAAGTGAACATTGTTTGTTATCACGTGTTAAACGTGTCCCTGTCTTCTCCACACTACGTTGTCTTTGAACAGCTGTGATGCTACAGTGGATGTTTCAGCAGCTGTCTCCAGAGTTAGTTGCACAGTAACAGTTGTGTAGTGTCTCCTGAATGAGCTGCTTTGGTGTCATGCAGTTTCATGTTGGATGGAGATACAGAAAACTATCTGTTGAATGTGTCACAGTATAAATGTTTGTTACATAAATTACATGTTAAAAGCTGATTTGATTTTCTTTTTGGCTCCATAAAGAGAAGATTTGACTTGGAGAATCCTGATTCAAGTACAGCTTCAGTACAGCTTTAGTTTTCACAGCAGTATCAATGTTACTGCTGGGAAAACTGACAAATCAAAGCACATAACTCAAGTGACAAATCTAATAACTCTTAACACTCAGCTCTTCTTCTCTGCTTCTTTTAATGTTCGCTAACATTTAACAAGTGCAGGTAAGTTTTAACTAAGTTTGAATTTGCTTTGTTTAGTTTTAACTTAATTTTAAACTATTTTGAAGTAATCTGGCTGTTCAGGCTACATGTTACTACAGTAACACTACAATAGCGTGTTCACACTGCGAGTGCTCAGACAAAAACTGACGAATCGACTTGACCACCTTTAAACAGCAACACAACAGAATCTGCTCCAGGATTATTGGTGACTTGACAGCAGACTTTAAATCTTCCTCTAGAAATAGTTTAAATCAGAATAAACTAAGGAAATACTATCTATCTATATGAAGAAAGACTAGACTAAAATGCTTCCGATCTATGAACATCACTGATAAATTTCCCTCAACTTATATCAAATTTATCTTAAAAGTCCTCGATAGAGAACGTTTGTCTTCACACATACTCCTGAAAACAATCTCTCCTGTCTCGCGGTGTGAACCGTCTCCGTCAGTAATCTGTCATCCAGACCACTTTTAATCAGGTGGTGCTTTGTCTCTTCTGGACCTGCTGTCTCCCTGCTCCCTTCTTGTCTGTCCTTCAGAAATCCCGCCGGTTCAAGACAAAGAGAGAGGGGACGGACTACGGCAACCGTCCCATCAAACTGGCCGGGAAAGTCATCATCCAGGAGATCTCCTGTCTGCTGCCTGTGCACAAAGCTCTGGGAGAGAGCTACATGTGAGAACACTGATAATACAGCTGCAATGATCAGTCCATAATTCATCCACACAGTTAGTGGGCAACTCCACTCCGCTGTTAATGAAGTGCACTGAGCTAAAACTAGGTCAGTCTAATCCCACAGTGCTGTAGTACATCCTGCTTTATGAAGACAATATTCGGTGTTCTGTCCTAGTCTGAACATGAATGACATCCAGGAAACATGTCAGAAGAATGCAGCAGCAGCTCTCGCAGTCGGACGCAGAGACGTAGCAAAGGTCAGGATTTTACATTTGTCAATGCTTCTTTTACTTTCTTTGCTCTTACTCAAACCCGTCTCCATGTGTGTGCAGGTGTGGGCTCTGGCATCTGCGGCGACCTGTCAGGACCTGAGTCCAGATTCAGACCCAGACACAGAGACTCCTTGGGCCAGACACCCGTTTGGACGCCACCTTCTGGAGACTCTGTGAGTTTGTAATCAGTTGTTGGATCAGAGTCGTTTCCCTCCATTGTTCAAGGAAATGCCTCACAAGCTATCGTTTCCACTCGAGGACCTGCAGTAAAAGTACTTAATCCTGCAGTAATTCCATCATAAAAATACAATTACAAGCAGTAATTTAGAGACAGCCCAGAGTCCTGCTACATACCTGCAGGACCAGCTCAGCCCAGTCAAAGCTGGAATTCATTATCAGGACAATTGTCTCACATGTAGAAGTGTCAGACAAAGAAGAATGAAGTTATAGCTGATGATTTTCAGCCTGAGGAAGCTGTGATTGTTAAACTAGGTTCTCAGTGTTCAAACTAAACTCTTTGTGTCAAACCTCCAGTTTGGACCACTACAGTCACATGAGTGATGTTCAAACTCTGGCCATGCTGTGCAGCGTGTTCAGGGCTCAGGCTCCACCTCCAGACTCCTACACCTTGTACGGACACCACCCGTCACGCTCCTCCATATTGCCCCCACACCACTCACGATATGTAAGTCGTCCGTTTCATCCGTCTCCTTCCTTGTCAGACCAAAAGATGCTGCTACAGAAGCAGTATGATTCTGTTCAGTTATGCTAAAGACACCTGACACAGAATCAGAATCATCATCATAATTAAAATGTGTTCTAATTCCCTCACAGTTCATCCCGTCTGTACTTTAAACACATCTTTATTTTGTCATTTTCTTAACGTCTGTGGTGTCACTGTCCAGATACATATGAAAGTGCTAAGTTTACACTTACAAACAAAACCTGCAGTCACAGCTGCAGGAAGTGATATAAAGTGTTGTTGTCTCAGCCCAGCTACACCTCCAGTTCTGTCACCTCGGGCTCCTGCTCCAGCACCTCTGACTCCATCACTACAACCACCTGGAACACAGGTGAGTCTCCACAGCTCCACACTCAGGAGGTTGACATTTAGACCTCTCTCCACCTGAACACATGATTTATTGTTTATAGGCCGAGACACTGAGCACGCCAACCCTTGGGGTGAATCCTCCCCTGATGACTACCGCTATGGAAACCAGGGTTTTGCAGACCCGCGGGAACGAGAGCGAGAGCAACACGACATGCACAAGAGGTAAAGCAGCTCCAGCTGCTGGTCAGACAGACAGTTGCCTGTTATATTTGGGGGGGGGGGACTGGTGTGATTGTGTCACTTCCTTCTCTACAGACTGCTGGACCCCGCCAACACTCTGCAGTTTGATGAATTTAAGAAGTGTTACGGAGAAATCTTGTACCGTTGGGGCCTGAGAGAGAAAAGAGCCGATGTGCTGAAGTTTGCCTCCTGTCCTCCTGAACCTCACAAAGGCATTGGTGCGTTTCTCCACTGATGAGTCAGTGCTAAACTCTGCTGCTCACATTTATTGTCTTGGAAAGTTTTACAGATATAAAAGTGCCATGGTTTAAAATGAGTTGGCTGAAAGGCATACAGCCATGAGTAGAGTATGAAGAGAACAACAGGAAGCTGTTGTTTACTGGTTCCACCTCAACTTTCCTGCTGCTGAGCCAGGTCTCATTCAGTGTTCAGCAGCTTTTTGTATGTGTGAACGGCGTAACCGTCTGCTGTCTTTTTCTCTCTTCAGAGTTTGGGGTGTTCTGCTGTCACTGTCGCAGTCAGGCCCGTGGGACTCAGTGTGCCGTCTGTAAGCGTCTCACCTTCCAGTGCGCCATCTGCCATGTGGCTGTACGAGGCTCCTCCAACTTCTGCCTTAGCTGCGGTCACGGAGGACACACCAGTCACATGATGGACTGGTTTCGTCGACAGGACGAGTGTCCGGCCGGCTGTGGCTGCCACTGTCTCCTGCAGAGCACCTTCTGATACGGCAAAAACCAGTGCACCTCCTGACAGATGAGGGATCAAACATCTGACTCTCCATCCTCCATCGCAGAGGAGGCTTTTTAAAGAGCCGGGTGTTCTGATATAGACTGAGCTTTGAGAGAGTTACAGCAGTCCGTCCAGCACTTTGGTCCAGAGTGAGATATCTCAACTCCAATAGGGAATTTCCTGTGACAGCTTTCCTGATGGCATTACCTTCTTTCCTTTAGTGTCAACATCAGGACAAAACTTACTCTTACCACACATTAAACTCACTGAGCCAGGCCGGAGTCGCGGAGGAAAAGAAACGCAAATTCAGAACTGATGCACACAGCTGAACAGAACAGATTTGTAATCCCCACAAAGAAACTGGATCTCTCAGTTTATCTGAGACTGATGCATCAATATGCATCAAATCCTGACATTCATGGTTTCTCTTGAGACATCATCAGCATGTTTCATTTGTTTAGTGTCCTAGTGTCGGACATTATTTAATGTTTGGAAAACAGGCAAAACTCAAAATACAGTTAAGTTTGGTCCTTTCTAATAATTAGTTAAAGCTTTTAACTAACAATCAATTTGATGCTGCAACACAGGATTGTTGTTTGCTGAGGATGGGTAGATATTCCATTAAAAACAGCTGTTTCTAGCTGTTATAGTCATTACAGCATCTCAGTGTCTACACTGAGTTTCTGAATCAGTTTTAGGTTATAAAATCTGCTTTTCTTTTTAAAAAAAATATCAACATTTCTAAGTCATCCCAAACTCTCCAACAGTAGTATTAATATATATCCTACAATTTAATCTTCCTGAAATTCAAGCTGCTCATATAGATCCAACTGTTCATTAATTATTTGATGTGTGACTGCACAGTGGTGTATGTGCAGCCAGAGCTAAGCCACTGGAAAAGAGGAAGTTTAAAAATACTAAAACAGCATTAACGTTATATTCTGTTATTAGTGCATGAATTATTAATTTGAACAAACTTGACATTTTTTAGCTCCACTTCTACACTATACTGTCTGATTAACATCAGGATTTACAACATATCTGTGTTCATAAAGCTACTCGCTCCTTCTCTATGACACCTTCTGGGCTCAAAACAATCTGACGGTTGATTAAAAATGTGACCATTTGATCATTCTCACTATAAACACAGTAAATCTTTTCCTCTGGATGACAACGTCGACTTTTAACACAAAATCTCCACATCTGTTCAGCTGATGAAGAGAAGTTACCACCTGTAGCCGCCATCACTGACCTGACACTTGGCTTTAGGTTTCTTTATCTCTGTGTTGACTGCACCACAAGAGGCCTCTTTTCTAAATGAGTGATATTTGTCCCTTCTGGCCTTAACATGACTCACAGGGTTGTGATTAAATGTGAAAACACTTTAATGTAAAAAAGAATAACTCAACAGTTTTCAGCATACTAACATAATAAATAATAATAAAAGGTTGTTGCAGTTTATTCAGATTGTGATTTATTCAACAACTTCACAGGACATCAACTCTGACACCAACTACTGTTCTACTGTTCCTGAACCTTTAAGAAGGTAACGAGCTCATGTTTAGCACCAGGATCAGGTCAAACTACTTTTTATTCCTTACTGCTGATAGAACTGTTACTGTGGTTTTTTCCAGATCAAGATTTTACATAAATATGTATTATGTTTACAAAATAATATGAATTTTAAATTAATCCAGTTGTCAACATGTTATATAGCTTTTGTTATGTATATGTACTCTTACATAACAATCGAATGTGGAGTTGTTTCCTCGTATTTTAGAGTCTCTGAGGAGAAACATTCTCCTCTAAACTTCTCATATGGTTTCATCTTAGTAACTGTTTAAATGAGTCTTCTTTCATCTTTCTCTAATCATCTGAACCCCTCTGAGATTTCTCTCTCCTCCCCCTCTACATTAGCAGCACTTCAACAACTCACGTTTCTCCAAAGATATGTACGTCTGGGCTGTGCAGACCAGTGTGAAGAGAAACCATGGGTCACAGAGGAGCTCACATTCACAGCACCCAAGTACAGTATTGTTGACTGTGGGCAATAAATCCAATTTGCTTCAGTAATGACTGTAGTGATTTGTTTACATGGCCACTGATGTGACACTCATTTCTGTTTCCAGGTTTGCTCTTCATGTTCAGTAAACTGTGGTTTATTAAACTACGACACGTATATTATATCCTCCTAATCCGTTCTGATGTCTGACAGTCAAACTGTGGTTTCGACTAAACGCGCTAACTGTTAAAACTAAACCTTGAGCAGCTCCAACTGTGAAATGTTTCTGAAGTGACGCAGGATAATAATCTGATAATTATTCTGAAGATCAGATCTCTGTCACAGCTGACTGCTAATATTTACGTTCTTTTACTTAAGGAGGATTTTGAATGTACAGCTTGTGAAGTAGTTTTACATTATACTACTATTATACTTTAACCTTGAGTTGAACATCTTCTTAGTCCACTGGTTATTCTGCCCCTACCATTCCCACACCCTTCTCAAATGTCCGTGATGTTGAATCCCTACCAGCTGCTGCTCTGTGGCTCACCTTTGACGGGTTGCACAGGAAGCTACATGAGAGGTGGAGGCTGTGGTCGGTATTTGGAAGGTGATTTGAGTCGACAGAAGACGCAGTGACTCAGCAGCTCTGAGGTCTGCAGCCTGGACACTGGGAATGGCTTCCCACATTCTTCACACTGCAAACACAAACACACAGCCAGGTGCTAGGAACAGTCCAGCCTGATTGTGGATTAGATGTCCGACTAACAGAGAAGAGAGAACAGCAACATGTCACTGTGGGAGGTTAAATTGTTAAAGCTGAAATTTGTGATTTTAAGTACAAGATACCTGAAGCGGTAAACAGGATTGACGAAGGACTCTGACCTTTAGGATGTGAATCCCTGATCCTTCAGTCCTCCTCTTCTCCATCACTTCTGGAATCTCCTCCATATTCTCTATGTCCCATAGCCTGACAGTGCCGTCCTACAGTTTGGAAAATCAGTGTTTCACTTAAACAGCCACGGGAAAGTCATTCCCAGAAACAGTGTTTGGTGTCAGCTACAGTAGGTGTAACAAACAGGCTGGCTTCAGAGTCTTAGTGAACTCTACAGGCAGAGATAACAGGAGGGGAGAGTGAGGACAACAGGCTGTCAAAATCCAAAGGTGCAGACAGAGGTAGAAGCCCAGCTGCCGAGACTCAACTTCCAGATAACCTCACCTTGACCACTGAGGATGTTTACTGACATATACCAATCGGAAGGTTCAAACAGGATGGGGTTAGCTAGATAACAGAAGGACTTCATCCTAGTGACAATTTATGCTGTTATACTATGGCAACTAATTGACAAGGAACTAGCTGAAAACAGATGAGATTGAGGACAGGTAACTAAATGCATGACATGTTGTGGACAGAGTGGACTAGTACCTTGGAGGCAGAGGCCACCAACTTTCTCTCAGCACTGATTGACACATCTGTCACCCAATCACTGTGGCCCTGCAACAAGGACAAAACAAAAGATGAGCTTCTCATGATGTCATAATATTGCCGTGAAGTGTGGCAGTGTGAGTGGCATCACCTTCAGAATCAGAACCTGGCTCAGTGAGGACATATCCCACAGGGAAACTGTCCTGTCATAGGATCCGGACACAAGCAGGTTTGCTGAGGAAACAGCACAAACTAAAAATCTGTACAGTCATCTGGATGAACCAAACACGACCCAGAAACACTGAGCTTATGTGTAAAAACATTAGTTTAATTGGTAGTTATCTGTATCATTCTATTTCCTGTGGTTTCATTTCACCATCAGCAGAGAAGCTGCAGGAGCTCACGCTGCCTTCGTGGCCTCTCTGCAGAGTTGTGCCACCATGGGATCGGAATCCCCCCGCCTGCAGATCCCAAAGCTTCAGTGTTTTATCCCATGATGCCGTGCACAGGAAGTGTCCGTTCTTGGTAAAGCAGCAGTCAGAGACGACGTTGCCGTGGTTGCTGAGAAAAGAACAGAAGCAACACAAAGAGAAGAAACTGTGAAAACTGTTGATTTAGTTCAGTCACATGTTCAGATGTACCTGTTTTACCATTAGGGGGTTAGGGGGTACCATCACTGTTAGTCATTGACTCACCACTCAACAGTTATTTTGTGGAAGTTTCATTGACTGCGTTTGAAACAGTTTTAACAAACTTCAGAGTTTACATCTGGTTTGTTTGGGTCTTTTTTATTTTAATTTTTTGTTGAATTTATTTATACACGAGGCTTCAGGTAACAGCTAAACTGTTGTTTAAGATTTGTAGATTTTTTACCATTGGTAACTATTTTTCAATTGTGATCCAGGAAAGAGACCTTAGAACCTCTACATAGTCCCCTAAAACACATGTTCCAGGTTTAGTCCAGTTCAGTTTAGAGCCTAAACTCAGGGGCTCTAACTAATCCAGCACTGATCACAATCACACACTGATGGCAGAGCTGCCATGATGACAGCTGCTCTACCTCCTGATCACAGACAGGAGGATATTAATTCAAATATAGTGTCGTTCTAACAATCACCATAACAATAAAACTAAAAGCAACAGATACGGATGAAATGGAAAAAGCACTGGAATGGAAAACTAATGAAGTCACCTGTCTATGGACACGGTGGTCTTCTGGGCCAACATGTCCCACAGCTTTATGCTGCGGTCTGATGACACCGTGGCCACTCGCTGGCCCTGAGGATCGAACCTGCAACGTGTGATAGTGGAGTGGTGATGATCTGGCGGAGACAACAATCACACCTTCAGTAACAGTTGGAAGGGATTTTAGGAAAAAGAACAGACAGTATTTGACCTGACTGTGCTGCCGTCATACCGCTCAGGTGGTGCAGTGTCTGTCCACTGGCTGCCTCACTGATGTATACAGCGTTCTGTGGATCTGCTGCACAAACAACCAACCGGCCGTCAGACGAGACACTGCAGGAGGTCAGCAGGCCGGTCTGTCTCGACCGCCACTGCACAACCAGACCACAAACAATACAACAGTTTGATCAGTGACAATATGAACAGTCAGGACCAGAACTACCAGTTATCTTATCTTAAATATCTTATTTTTATTCAGGCAGAGGAAGTTTTATGCAGCCCACAATATTTAAAAAAAAACCTGATAACCTCAGGATGACCTGAGGACCAGAGAGTTACTGGTTTGAAACTCAAGGAGGAGAGTTACCAGAATCTGTCCGGTCTCAAGGTCCAAGGCCACAATCTTCTTATCCCAGGACACAGTGATGATTCTGACAGACACACAGAGTCCTGTCAATGCTGAGTCTACTCACTGCCAAGTCCTTGTAAATTTGAGGTATCTTTATTTCTCTCAGTGTCCAGACTAGTCATTAACTGTACCTGCTAACTGGGGGTTAAAAGTTTGAGAATAGAAAAGTTCTCGATTTCTGGATAGACACGACCTAAAACATGATATTTTCTGACCTGTGTTATTCATGTTTAGGTCAAACGTACACAGAAACAGAGAAATCCTGGTTTCACAAACTCTCAAGTGCAGATTTTAACTATAACAAGCAGAAAATCTGTGATTTTAAATCTATATTAGTAAAACTCATATGTCTGATAACACGTGACTGTGGTTTCAGTTGAGACTTGCCTGTTGCTGTTTGGGATCAGAGCACACTCAGTGATGGTTTTACCATGAAGTTGATTAAACACCCTCAGAGGTCTGCAGCTATGCACATCCTGCAAAGGTCAAAGGTCAGGCCACATGCATCAGCATTATTGAAGTACTTAATTCATTGAAAGCTGTAGTTTTTACACCCTAACATATGTAATATTAATATATTTTCTGGAAGAAATTTGGTAAAATCAAGACACTTTACAACTGTACTGACAATCAGAGCACCTGAGAATTCATCAGGCTGAACCAATTTGCAAAGGTAGATATAACAAATCCTGATTTTTATGCCTCTGCACTGCTCCAGGGCACCAGGGCCTGAAGCATTATGTTTTTGTTATCCATCTGTCCATCCATACACCCACCCAATTCCTGCGAATGCGATCTCTAAGGAACAAAAGAACTAAGGAGTCTGGTTAGCATACAACTGCAATGTGATAATTCTAGTTTAATTTAGAATGATAATCCTTAGCAGAAAAATTTGTACTGTTAATGTGAAAGTTATAAAATTCAGGTGAAAACAAACAACTTTACATAAATGCTGTTGTTCTTACATGTTCTGAACAAAGACCCTGCAGGTGGGAATGTTGCCATAAACAGTTCACACATTAGTGTGCTACTGTTCAAGTGGAGTTCAGTGTTCTGAGACCAGCAGGTCAGACTTGTTGCTTCAGGTGTCAGTGGCTAAAGGTAGTAGTAGTTACCCAGAGGATGGCGCTGTGGTCTGAGGAGCAGCTAAGGATGCAGCGGTCGTTGAAGCAGAACCGAGCGGCCGTCACGGTGTCAATGTGAGCTCGTAACACCTTCACCGGAACCTGTGGACACGTCAACACAACACATGCTAAACTGGCTTACTGTGTCAATATTACAAATATATAACAGGAAAGCTGAACATGTAAATGTAAAATACAGATGTGCACTTTTTATTAAACAGCTGAACAACAATCATTTCTTTTTCAAACTGAAGGTAGTGCACATCACCTAGTGTCCACAGACTGGTGGCAGTGGCTCCTCACACCTGGGCTGTATCTTTCATATTCATTCAGTGCTCATCTCTATAACTTATCATTTCTCTTTTCATCCCAGAACCTGCCTGTCCCACCACCTCTCCTCCACACGTGTACTCCAGCTTTCAATTAGCCAATCAGTCACACAGTACATATATACCAGTTATACCACCCAGCTGCTCTCAATGATTGTCACAGTAAGTCGGCAGTGTTCCTGCTATCCTGTTGGCCCAGTTTCTTCCTGCTTTGCCCCCAGATTCTGTCTTTTGCTGGACCACTGATTGTATTATATGGTGTATAAACCTCCTGGACCTCACCATTTTGTTTGACACATTTGGATTCAGATTGATTGTCCGATACCAATCGGTGCTTCTGACTTCAGGCTTTAGCCCGCTCATTCTAATCTCAGCCATGTCTGATTACCAACGTTAAGGAATCTGTGTATTTACTGTGCCCGCACACTTCATGCCTATTGGACCAGAATTTAGATTAACTGAATCTGAGTCCTGGTCCCTGGTGTGCTGAGAAACAATCATTGAGATTTGCCATAAAATTCAATCTGATCTTCAAAAGAGAAAAATAATTTCGAGGCTGCTGGAGCCTGTCCCAGCTGGTATTGGGCGAGGCTGGTACACCTTGATCAGGTGTGTTCTGGAAGTACCACTTCATTTTGTTCCCCCCACTCCAGCTTCTGATTGACTTAATACACCTGATACTATGAAGTCGAGTCTGGTTCCTCTCAAGGTTTCTTCCTGTTGCCTTCTCAGGGAGTTTTTCTTGACACCGTCGCCCTCGGCTTGCTCATCAGGGACAATCTCATTTCATGATTCATACACATTCACTGTTCATGTACTGTTCTTTGGTTTGTGTAAAGCTGCTTTGGGACAATGTCAATTGTAAAAAGAACTATACAAATAAATTGAATTGAATAGACCTCAAGGACCAGGGCTGCTGCAGAGGGACTTGGCCAGAAGAGCCGGGGCCGGTGTTCCAAATTTACGAGTGACCGAGTTAACTGGTGACCAACTTCCGAGTGCGTCGCCCGTTGCTGCTGGTTACAGGAAGAGAGCTCGTTATCTGTCCTTGTCAATGCCGATTTGATTGTTTATCGTTGTTTTATTAAACCTAACACGTAGCTAACGAGTATTTCGACAAGAACGTCAAGAACTAGTCCGACACAGCTTGAACGTTTCTTGTACTGTTTTACTGGACAGTCTGTAATCAGAGGATCCTCAGTGGACTGAGGAAATCTCTTCGTGTCTTTGGTCTGTGTTCACTCAAACTTTAAACCTGTGTGTTTCGTCTGTGGAGCATTGTTTACGTGATTAATTGTCAACTACACAAATATTAGACCCTCTATTAGACCCCTCTATTAGACCCCTCTATTAGACCCTATACCCTCTATTAGACCCCTCTATTAGACCCCTCTAGACCCTGTTAGACCCTCTGTTAGACCCCTCTGTTAGAACCCTCTGTTAGACCCCTCTGTTAGAACCCTCTGTTAGAACCCTCTATTAGACCCTCTATTAGACCCCTCTAACAGAGGGGTCTAATAGAGGGTCTAATAGAGGGGTCTAACAGAGGGGTCTAATAGAGGGGTCTAACAGTGTTAAATAGACCCCTCTGTTAGACCCCTCTAACAGAGGGTTCTAACAGAGGGTTCTAACAGAGGGGTCTATAGGGGTCTATTTAAGAACAACACTGTTAGAACCCTCTGTTAGAGGGGTCTAACAGAGGGTTCTAACAGAGGGTTCTAACAGAGGGGTCTAACAGAGGGGTCTATAGGGGTCTATTTAAGAACAACACTGTTAGAACCCTCTGTTAGAGGGGTCTAACAGAGGGTTCTAACAGAGGGTTCTAACAGAGGGGTCTATTTAAGAACAACGACCCCTCTAACAGAGGGTTCTAACAGAGGGTTCTATAGGGGTCTATTTAAGAACAACGACCCCTCTAACAGAGGGTTCTAACAGAGGGGTCTATAGGGGTCTATTTAAGAACAACGACCCCTCTAACAGAGGGTTCTATAGGGGTCTATTTAAGAACAACGACCCCTCTAACAGAGGGTTCTAACAGAGGGGTCTATAGGGGTCTATTTAAGAACAACGACCCCTCTAACAGAGGGTTCTAACAGAGGGGTCTATAGGGGTCTATTTAAGAACGACGACCCCTCTAACAGAGGGTTCTAACAGAGGGGTCTATTTAAGAACAACGACCCCTCTAACAGAGGGTTCTAACAGAGGGGTCTATTTAAGAACAACGACCCCTCTAACAGAGGGTTCTAACAGAGGGGTCTATAGGGGTCTATTTAAGAACAACGACCACTCTAACAGAGGGTTCTAACAGAGGGTTCTATAGGGGTCTATTTAAGAACAACGACCACTCTAACAGAGGGTTCTAACAGAGGGGTCTATAGGGGTCTATTTAAGAACAACGACCCCTCTAACAGAGGGTTCTAACAGAGGGGTCTATAGGGGTCTATTTAAGAACAACGACCCCTCTAACAGAGGGTTCTAACAGAGGGTTCTATAGGGGTCTATTTAAGAACAACGACCCCTCTAACAGTGTTTAAGAACAAGTTCACACTCCATTGACTCTATAGACCTCTTAACCAGGACTGTGTACCTGGGAGTCCAGATTCCTCTCTCCTCCTTTCTCTTCTTCTCCTGAAGGCCTCCCCACTGACAACGGGTCCGGGTTTTCAGACGCCATTATCGAAAGTTTCGGAACAAATGTACAAAGTTTGTTAGCTACTTAGCATTAGCATTAGCAGCGCTCTGAGCCGCGGCAGTCACCATAACAACGAACGCTGTTAATGGTGCCTTCGGGAGCGGTGGGACACAGGAACTTCCGACGAAGGAAAATGTAAATTCAAATAGAAAACCTGATGGTGCCTTCAGGAACTGTACGGAAGGAAAATGTTAAATAATTAAATCCTTTAATTCACTGGCTGTGCATCCTTACTATCTTATTTTACATACACTACTAATTTCCACAAAGTTGAACGAATCAAAACTAGAAAATGTATAAAAACATAATCTCAACATTAAATGCTCAATTTTTTATTATTTAAAACAAGAAGACAGGTAATGAGCCATGTAACATGAAGCGAGGAAGACGGTTTCTGGGTTGGTCGTCCTCACAGAGGACAAGCTTCCAGCCGATTCACCACCTCTGATGTGACGGGACGCTCTTCAGTCTGAAGGGAGAGGGCAGGTTTTAACGTGTGCTGCAGTTCTGACTTCAGTTTTGGTTTTAGTAAACTGTCTCTGAGACCTGACCTTTTGAGCAGATCCTCTGTTGACATCTGTCCATCTTCACCATCACTGTCATCAGAGCTGCTGTCGGATGCCTCATTCTTACTCTTTGGCTCCTTCCCTTTGTGTTTGTGTTTCTTATGTTTCTTCTTCTATAGAAACAGATATGAATGTAAATGGTCTGCACTTATATAGCGCTTTCCTACCTAACTGGTACTCAAACCGCTTTATACTGCGTCTCATTCACCCATTCACACGCACAAGCACACACACATTCACACACCGATGGCAGAGCTGCTATGCAACTGACCTGACTCACCGGGGGCAACTAGGGGTTCAGTATCTTGCTCAATGACACTTTGGCATGTGACGTCGAACCACCAATCCTGTGATTGGCAGTCAACTGCTCTACCTATTGAGCCACAGCCACCCCCAGATATGAACACATCAGAGGAGGAGAACGGAACCATCAAAAGAATGCACAGCTTTTCCTCTTATTACCTTCTTGTCCTTCTTGTGTTTGTGTTGCTTCTTGCTCTTGTGTTTCTTCTCCTTGCTCCTCTTGCTGCGTTTCTCCTCCCCACTTGGGGAGCACTGGGAGGTGCCTCCTCTGACTGAACACAACAAAGCAGTTTAGTCGACTTCCACTGAACTTGTCCAGGTAATGACTAAAACAACACGTACGAACACGACAACCTCAGAGAAACATGACATTTTCTATTTGTCTTCAAACAACAACCTGAAATGTTTACACATGAATGTGTGAAGTTTTACACAGTGGTCAGAGAATCACATGATAATTATGTCTAAAGCTAACAACAAGCTGCTGTGATTGTTGAGTTAATGTTTCACATAAGTGAATTGTGATATTAGAACAGTTTGTGATCCAGGATCACATGAGGATGTAGTTTTTGAAAAACCAGCTGCTGCCATGTTTGTATCAGTGACTCACTGAGAGCAGGCGAAGGAGGCGGCAGCTTCGGACCAAACTCCTCCTCTTCCTGTGTCGAGGTTTGAGATAAAATCACCGCTTTTACTGTAAGAAAGCAGAAAATGTTAAAGTTAGAATAAATACCATTACACACACTCTGATCTTTAAGAAGCATCTGGCAGTATTTGGCCTCCCATACTCTAGAGACACTAGAGACAGTGTCTGCTCCCCGGGTACCTAAATTATTTATATCTAAAACTAACACAAGAGGAGTTATTCATAAAAATCTAATAAAAATAAAGACGACTCCTCTCTTAGAACAAAATAACAAGAAAACAATCAAATGTGGACTGTTAAATATCAGATCTCTCTCGTCTAAATCCCTGTTAGTGAATGATTTGATAATTGACCATCAAATAGACTTATTCTGTCTTACTGAAACCTGGCTGCAGCAGGATGAATATGTCTCTCTGAATGAGTCGACCCCCTCAAGTCATGTTAATTATCATGTTCCTAGAAGAACAGGTCGGGGTGGAGGAGTAGCAGCAATCTTCCACTCAAGTTTGTTAATCAACCCCAGACCTAAACATAGTTTGAATTCATTTGAGAGCCTCACTCTTAGCCTCTCTGATCCTAACTGGAAAAATCAAAAACCAGTCCTGGTTGTTATTGTGTACCGTCCTCCTGTCCCTTACTCTGAGTTTTTAACTGAATTCTCAGTTTCTATCTGATCTAGTTCTTAGTCCAGATGAAGTCATTATAGTGGGTGACTTTAATATCCATGTAGATGTTGATGATAACTGCCTCAACACTGCATTTAATTCACTATTAGACTCCATTGGTTTTACCCAAAATGTAAATAAACCCACTCACTGTTTCAATCACACCCTTGATCTTATTCTGACATACGGTGTGGAAGTTGATCAATTAATAGTTTTTCCCCAAAACCCTCTTTTATCTGACCATTTCTTAATTTCATTTGAATTTACAGTACCAAACTTTACTAAACCTACAGATAAGATTCTCTACAGTAGATGTTTATGTGAAAATGCTGTTGACAAATTTAAGGAACTGATTCCATCTTTTATTTCAGAGCCATGTACCAACACAGAGGAAGGCAATTATTTCAATGTTACTCCAGCACAAGTGGACTATCTTGTTAATAGTACTGGTGCTTCACTTGGAACAATACTTGATACTGTTGCTCCTCTGAAAAAGAAACTAGTGAGTCAGAGGAAGTTAACTCCATGGTACAATTCACAAATCCGTAGCTTAAAGCAGAAATCACGTAAGTTGGAAAGGAGGTGGCGTTCCACCAAATTAGATGAATATTGCCTAGCCTGGAAAGATAGTTTAATAATTTATAAAAAAGCCCTGCCTAAAGCTAGAACTTCATATTACTCCTCATTAATAGAGGCAAATAAGAACAACCCCAGGATTCTTTTCAGCACTGTAGCCAGGCTGACAAAGAGTCATAGCTCTGTTGAGCCTAGTATTCCCTCAACTCTCAGCAGCAATGACTTCATGAATTTCTTTACAAATAAAATCATAACTATTAGAGAAAAAATTGATCAGATCATCCCTGCACATAGCATGGAGTACAACAACTCTCGATCCACGCTCGTACTTAGACTGCTTCCTCCCCGTAGATCATTCTGAATTAATTTCAGTAATTAATTCCTCTAAACCATCAACATGTCTCTTAGATTCCATCCCGACTAGACTCCTCAAGGATGTCTTACCTTTGATCAGCACGTCCATATTAGATCAGATCAATCTATCTTTACAAATAGGCTACGTACCACAGGCTTTTAAGGTTGCTGTAGTCAAGCCCCTACTCAAAAAGCCTACTCTGGACTCAGGGGTCTTAGTGAATTATAGACCAATATCCAATCTGCCCTTTATCTCTAAAATCCTTGAAAAGATAGTTTCTAAGCAATTGTACGACCACCTGCGTAGCAATAACTTGTATGAAGATTTCCAGTCAGGATTTAGAGTACATCATAGTACAGAAACAGCACTGGTAAAGGTTACTAATGATCTTCTATTAGCATCAGACAATGGTCTACTCTCTATACTCATCTTGTTAGATCTTAGTGCTGCATTCGACACTATAGATCACAACATTTTATTACACAGACTGGAACATGTCTTTGGAATCAAAGGAACAGCACTAGAGTGGTTTAAATCGTATCTATCGGATAGATTTCAGTTTGTACACGTTAATGATGAGTCTTCCATGCACAGCAAAGTCAGCTATGGAGTTCCACAGGGATCTGTGCTTGGACCGATTCTTTTCACTTTATATATGTCCCCTTTAGGCAATATTATTAGGAAACACTCTATAAATTTCCATTGTTATGCAGATGATACCCAGCTATATTTATCTATGAAACCAGGAGAAACTAATCAATTAGTCAAACTTCAGGAATGCTTAAAAGACATAAAGACCTGGATGTCCTCCAATTTCCTTCTCCTAAATCCAGACAAGACAGAGGTTATACTGTTTGGGCCTAAAAATCTCAGAGACACTATGTCTAAACACATTCTCACCATTGATGACTTAGTTCTGGCCTCCAGTAATACTGTAAGAAACCTTGGAGTTATCTTTGATCAGGATATCTCCTTCACTTCATACATTAAAGAAATATCTAGAACTGCCTTTTTTCACCTAAGAAACATTGCTAAAATTAGGAGCATCCTGTCCCAAAGTGATGCTGAAAAACTAGTCCATGCATTTGTTACTTCCAGACTGGACTATTGTAATTCATTATTAATAGTTTGTCCCAATAACTCATTAAAAAGCCTCCAGTTAATCCAAAATGCTGCAGCCAGAGTTCTGACTGGAATTAGTAAGAGAGATCATATTTCTCCAACGTTAGCTTCTCTCCATTGGCTCCCTGTTAAATCCAGAATTGAATTTAAAATTCTTCTCCTCACTTATAAATCCCTTAATAATCAGGCTCCATCTTATCTTAAAGACCTCATAGTTCCTTATCTTCCAAGCAGAACTCTCCGTTCTCAGACTGCCGGTTTACTTGTGGTTCCTAGAGTTTCCAAATGTAGAATGGGAGGCAGAGCCTTTAGCTACCAAGCCCCTCTCCTGTGGAACCAGCTCCCAGTTCAGGTTCTGGAGGCAGACACCTTCTCTACATTTAAGACTAGACTTAAAACTTTCCTTTTTTATAAAGCTTATAGTTAGAGATGGATCAGGTGACTCTGAACCATCTCTTAGTTCTGCTGCTATAGCTTAGTCTGCTGGGGGACCTCTACTGACACACTGAGCTCCTCTCCTCTCTCCTTTCTCCTCTCTCCATTTAAATTCCACCATTTCATGCGATTAACTTTGTGTCTTCTCTCTCCTGTAGTTGTGTTTCCTCCTCTCTGTCTCCCTCTCTCTGTACTTTTCTGCAGGTATCCTCGGCCTGGAGCTGTACATCTCCAGAATCCAGTTTATCTGTCCAATGTTCTTGATGCTTGTTGTTGTCTTTATTGCCTGCTGTTCTTTTCTCTCTTCTCTTTCCACTCACCCCAACCGGTCGAGGCAGATGGCCGCCCACTGTGAGCCTGGTTCTACTGGAGGTTTCTTCCTCTAAAGGGAGTTTTTCCTCTCCACTGTTGCCTAAAACTCAAATGGGATTGTTGGGTTTTCTCTATAATTTTTGTATAAATATTTTCTGTAAGGTCTTAAACCTTACACTGTAAAGTGCCTTGAGATAACTTCTGTTGTAAATTGGCGCTATACAAATAAAATTGAATTGAATTGAATTGAATACTGTTGAAACAGTTTTCACTCTTTTGTCATAGTGCTGTATGTGGAACTAACTATTCATCAAATCTCCTCCTACAGAATAAATTAATTAGTCAATTACAGCTGTTTCCCTCTGTCTGTACAATGAATTTTCCTGATTTATTTGTACTACATAAATTTATTAAAAATTCTTTATGGCATTTCAGGGACCTCAGCCTGGCCTTTAACCACTGACTCGCCCACATCATAATATAAAACTCACGATTGTTTGTTTAAGACTCAACTGAGACCACGTCCTTTAAAGGATGATTGCTGTGTTCACATGTGCCTGAACAAATCCTACGAAGTGAGGAAAACCAGTCGGATTAAACTGGACTAAACAACAGAGGTTTGAAAGTGTCCTAACAATGACAATTATTCTCACACTGCCTCTCAGACGGCACATTAAAACGAGAACGCGGTGGAGTAGTGGAATAACAGGTTCTGGTTGCTGTTACCTGTCTGCTGACTGGATGTGGAGGCGGTGACTGTAGAGGAGGTGACGGAGGATAAGGTGGAGGTGATGTTGAACAGATTCTCAGGTTGTGGGTCGACTTTTTTCTCATCTTCCTTAGTGTTGTTTCTGTTCTCCTCGTCCTCGCTCTCTCCCTCTGATGATGACGAGGACTTCTCATCGGAGGAGCTGGCGAAGATGGCTTTAAACAGATCCATGGGAGGCCTGTTCTCCTCCTCCTCCTCCTCCTCCTCTTTTTCTTCGTCTTGTTTCTTGTCTGTGCTCTGCTGATCCACCAGCTTTGTCTGGATGAAGACAACACACATGGCTTTGTGTCACAGCAATAATCTCTAAACTGCTGAGTGGTCAGAGGACGAACGTCTCAGTGGGTTTCGTTTCAACACGGTACCTCAGTCCTGCTGTCTGGAGTTTGATTGTTGGTGCTGGTGGAGGCAGGTAGGGCAGATGCAGAAGTTTGATCCAATTTGGTCTCAGATGTTTGGTTTCGTGCAGCACTGAGCAGCTCACTCAGCAGGTCGTTCTGTTTCTTCTTCTCCTTCTCCTTCTGGTCTGAAACGTCCCATCTAGACTTCTTACTGGACTCTGGGGGTTTGGGGGGAGCTGAGGATGAAGTTACAAAGGGAGAAAAATCTTTATCTGTTGGACAGCTAGAAATAATAATCCTAATAAAGTTAAGGAGAAAAGGGGCAACACAGCATGTAAAATCATTGCCCATCGTTGACACCACTTCACTCATTATTGGTCCTACAACATAAGACTTTAAGAGATCCTGGTGTCTCCTGAGAAAACAATGACTTTCCACATTTCAAAAGAGAGGCTGTAGCTGTGGTTTGGCTGCACTGAGCTGTGAGCTTGTTGAAAGCTGGAGGTGAATAAAGTTACCTGTGGTCTCTCTGCTCTCAGTCACAGTAAGGAAGTTGAACACTGAAAACTTATCTCTCTTCACCTTGGGCAGACCCACCAAACCGGACCTGCAGGACCAGGATCAGTCAGATTGAGCTTTAACTTTACTTTGAACACACATTCAGCTCATGTTAGACCTGACAGCTTGGATTTAATGTCAACATTCAGTTTAACGTGTCTCCTGTACCCGGGGTAGGGATCGGGTACGTTGAACCTCTTGCAGAGCAGTTTGTCAGGATGCCACTCCAACGTTTCTCTGGTCAGCTTCCCAAACATCTTCATCTCTACAGCGGCTTGTTTGTCATCCACGTCGCTCTAACAACAAAACATGTCTATGTGAATACAAAATTAGTGCCACTTTTCCCATCACTGTTCCACGGTACTCTCTTAAATATGAAAATTACCTTTGAATAAAATATCTCTTACAAACAAGTTAAGGGTTCATTTTAGGATGCACAAAGGGACGAGACATGTCTGGTGGAGTATATACTATATCACAGCATGGCCGCTTACCTCTTGGTCCCGGTTGACCTCCACAGTGTCATTGTCCTCCTGGTGTTTGGCTCTGGTGAAGCGGGAGGACAGCGAGGAGGAGCTGGGTCTGTACAGAATGGAAGCTCGGACAAACTCTTCCCTCTCTCTGCTGCGTTCCCACTCCGTCATCGCAGGGTCCAGACTCTGCTCCAGGGCGTCTGAGGGAGACAGAGTAGTTCTTACACTGATTCATCCTCATTGGCCACTGGATCCAGATCTGTCACTGTAGTAAATTCAGCAGCTCACGTCTCTGAGGATGTGAACGTCTATAAGCACATAGTTGCTGACTACAGAATAAATGTAACACTTAAAATGTTTCTGCCTTTCTGACTGCCTAGTTTTTGTGTTTGTGCTGCAGTAATTAAAGAATTGTCTGATTATTTACCTTCCTAAACTCCACTAAACAAATCCCTGTGTTTTTCATTTTGTCTTTGTTGTTAATGTGTGAAAGTTGCCAAAGATGTAAAAAAGACTCTCTGACAGGATGATAATCTAATGACCTCAGCACAGAGCCTCCTACCTTTGTGCCCCTGTCTGAGGCGGCTCAGGTAGAGCTCGTAACGCGCCTGTTTGCTCGGGTTCTTCTCAAATGGTCTGAAGGTCTGAGTCGAGGTCTGCACACCTCTCCATGCTGTCAAAGCCTCCTGCTGCTGCTGGAGGCTGGGGGAGGTTGCGCTGCTTTGAGGCAATTCCCCTGCAGACGGCCCAGCTAACTGCAAGGTCTCATGAGAGCCCGTGGTGGTGGTGTTCGTGGAGGGCGGATTGGAGGAGTTGCGGAGGCTGAGCAGACGCTCTCTGTCCTCTGGCCTGAGCAGCTCCATAACTGAACTGGGACCTGACCGGGTTCAGGGTGATAACAGGTCCAGAATTAATGTTTCTCAATTTGAATTTAAAGATATTTTTAATTTTAAATTGAAAGGATGAAGCTACATTTTTTAAACAGACCTGTATGTTTCAACAGTACATGTGAGATTCTTTTCACCTTGCAGTGTGTCCTCTCCAAGCAGCGCCCTCCTCTGGCCAGAGTCCAGCTGGTGACGTCCTTGCTGGGGCTCCTCTTTGACCATGTGGCCCCTTGAGGTCCTCAGGGCCTCAGCCAGAGCTGGACTGATCCCAGACAACCTTTTAACATCGACTGATGGATGGAAATGGTGGACCGGTCTATAATCCTTGGGCAGAGAGGGAGGAGAGAAGACCTACGGAGGGGTAGAGCAGTGTTAGTGAACCTTTTTTCCCCCCACACTGACAGATGATGATTCAAAGCTGCTCACAGTTTTTTCCTCATCTGGTTTTTGGGCTAGAGTGAATCCCTCCAGGATTTTTCCAAGATATGTTGCATCTTTGCTTTTGTCTGTGAACACGAAATAACGTTTATAACATTATTAACATTTCTTAATCTGGCTTTTTAAATGATTCTGAATCTAAATTCTGAATATGTCTGTTTGTTTTTCCAAATATAAAAATATGGTTTAAACTTGATTTTTTTTTCCCCCCTTTATAAACGGACAAAGGAGTCTCCAGAAGTTTCCAGGCAGCGTTACCTCTTTTCTTGGTGTACTGCTGCGGAGCTGTCCAGCCGTACAGTCCGTCTCCAGGCTCCTCTTCTCCCAGCACCGTGTCATATCTGGACATGGAGTCTCTGTGGTAAACATCTTCATCATCATCCTCCAGAGCTCCCACCCCGAATGCCTGCATGTCAAAGGTCACCAGCGTGTAGATTAAGAACAGTTAACGTCTTTCGGCGAGAAAAACAGCAACATGACAGAGCCCACCTGTCCGGCCACTCCTGCTCTCCGTGATCCTTTCTGTGTGCCTCCAAACAGCCGACTCCTCGTCTCAGACTCGGGTCTGAACAGGTCCAAGTGTTCAGCTGCTCCTCGGCCCAGCAGCGCCAAACCCGGATCCAGACCGCGGTACCCCAGACCCTGAACGCCCACTTTTGGGCTGAAGTCCACTGGGGTTACATCCTTGGGAGCAAAAGTTACATTCTCTGGAGCAAACTCCTCATCGTCATCATTCTGCCGAGCAGAGAGAGGAGAAATGTTTGACATGTTTCTGAAATGAAGATGAAGCTGCTGCACACATCTCAACTTTGTTACCTCCGAGTCCTCTGAACCTTCACGGGCCAGAGCACAGCCGTAAACTTTAGCTTCAGCATCTGTCAGGAAGAAGGAAAAAGACAATATGAAGTTTTCAAAAACTACCTGAAACAGATGACAAATGACAGGAAAAGGTAACCAAAGAACAAACCTATGTCTTTAAAAGTACTGCCATATTACACCAACAAATTCTTATTTAAAGTTGATTATTTGACCTTTATCCTGATGATTCATTCAC